>NC_057794.1:49279653-49307133 GCF_018294505.1 Triticum aestivum | reverse complement strand
TCTTGGGAACTTGGCCACATATAATGACACAATGCGAAGGTTTCCCAATTTTTTGATTTTTTTTGAATTTTTTATGCCCGTTTCAAAATGCGGTCAAAACGGCGGGCTTGACCGTTCCTAGCTAGTGGTTGAATCTTGGAAAACTTTTGGTGTTACTCTGATTAAATAGATACTTATGTACCTAGAAATGATTTTTGTAAAAAATAAATAGCAAACTAAGAGGCAGCCGCAGATCAAATTTGACCCGCTTCAACCTGAATCGCCGGAAATTTGTCTTTTTCACGAGAGGTGGATCAAAACTTTTTACACCCAACCATTTTGTCAATTGTGCATTAAATATGTCCTAGTATTTTATAAAATTGACTTGGTCCAATTTTGCAACAATAATTTGGTAGTTCCTTCACAAAAAAACCTCCTTTCGGGCACTCGGAAAATGAAAAATGGTTTTTTCGTCCAAAGAAAATGAAAACTTCCTTAGGCAAAATTGTTTGCCATTCCAATATGCACCCTTGTGCACAATATGAGATCATTTGAACAAACTATGCCATGAATGTGGCCATAAGATTGATCATTTGGCTTGAAAGCCACGAATCTGCAGAGATGATAGCTCATTTCTGAGAACACTTTTTTAAAATAATTGCCGTATTACAAGTATGTTATTTTTCTTGGGAACTTGGCCACATATAATGACACAATGCGAAGGTTTCCCAATTTTTTGATTTTTTTTGAATTTTTTATGCCCGTTTCAAAATGCGGTCAAAACGGCGGGCTTGACCGTTCCTAGCTAGTGGTTGAATTTTGGAAAACTTTTGGTGTTTCTCTGATTAAATAGATACTTATGTACCTAGAAATAATTTTTGTAAAAAATAAATAGCAAACTATGCGGCAGCTGCAGTTCAAATTTGACCCGCTTCCAACTGAATCGGCGGAAATTTGTCTTTTTCACGAGAGGTGGATCAAAACTTTTTACACCCAACCATTTTGTCAATTGTGCATTAAATATGTCCTAGTATTTTAGAAAATTTATTTGGTCCAATTTTGCAACAATTATTTGGTAGTTCCTTCACAAAAAAACCTCCTTTCGGGCACTCGGAAAATGAAAAATGGTTTTTTCGTCCAAAGAAAATGAAAACTTCCTTAGGCAAAATTGTTTGCCATTCCAATATGCACCCTTGTGCACAATATGAGATCATTTGAACAAACTATGCCACGAATGTGGCCATAAGATTGATCATTTGGCTTGAAAGCCATGAATCTGCAGAGATGATAGCTCATTTCTGAGAACACTTTTTTAAAATAATTGCCGTATTACAAGTTTTTTATTTTTCTTGGGAACGTGGCCACATATAATGACACAATGCGAAAGTTTCCCAATTTTTTGATTTTTTTAAATTTTTTATGCCCGTTTCAAAATGCGGTCAAAACGGCGGGCTTGACCGTTCCTAGCTAGTGGTTGAATCTTGGAAAACTTTTGGTGTTTCTCTGATTAAATAGATACTTATGTACCTAGAAATAATTTTTGTAAAAAATAAATAGCAAACTATGCGGCAGCTGCAGTTCAAATTTGACCCGCTTCCAACTAAATCGGCGGAAATTTGTCTTTTTCACGAGAGGTGGATCAAAACTTTTTACACCCAACCATTTTGTCAATTGTGCATTGAATATGTCCTAGTATTTTAGAAAATTTATTTGGTCCAATTTTGCAACAATTATTTGGTAGTTCCTTCACAAAAAAACCTCCTTTCGGGCACTCGGAAAATGAAAAATGGTTTTTTCGTCCAAAGAAAATGAAAACTTCCTTAGGCAAAATTGTTTGCCATTCCAATATGCACCCTTGTGCACAATATGAGATCATTTGAACAAACTATGCCATGAATGTGGCCATAAGATTGATCATTTGGCTTGAAAGCCATGAATCTGCAGAGATGATAGCTCATTTCTGAGAACACTTTTTTAAAATAATTGCCGTATTACAAGTTTGTTATTTTTCTTGGGAACTTGGCCACATATAATGACACAATGCGAAGGTTTCCCAATTTTTTGATTTTTTTTGAATTTTTTATGCCCGTTTCAAAATGCGGTCAAAACGGCGGGCTTGACCGTTCCTAGCTAGTGGTTGAATCTTGGAAAACTTTTGGTGTTTCTCTGATTAAATAGATACTTATGTACCTAGAAATGATTTTTGTAAAAAATAAATAGCAAACTATGAGGCAGCCGCAGTTCAAATTTGACCCGCTTCCAACTGAATCAGCGGAAATTTGTCTTTTTCACGAGAGGTGGATCAAAACTTTTTACACCCAACCATTTTGTCAATTGTGCATTAAATATGTCCTAGTATTTTAGAAAATTTATTTGGTCCAATTTTGCAACAATTATTTGGTAGTTCCTTCACAAAAAAACATCCTTTCGGGCACTCGGAAAATGAAAAATGGTTTTTTCGTCCAAAGAAAATGAAAACTTCCTTAGGCAAAATTGTTTGCCATTCCAATATGCACCCTTGTGCACAATATGAGATCATTTGAACAAACTATGCCACGAATGTGGACATAAGATTGATCATTTGGCTTGAAAGCCATGAATCTGCAGAGATGATAGCTCATTTCTGAGAACACTTTTTTAAAATAATTGCCGTATTACAAGTTTTTTATTTTTCTTGGGAACGTGGCCACATATAATGACACAATGTGAAAGTTTCCCAATTTTTTGATTTTTTTTAATTTTTTATGCCCGTTTCAAAATGCGGTCAAAACGGCGGGCTTGACCGTTCCTAACTAGTGGTTGAATCTTGGAAAACTTTTGGTGTTTCTCTGATTAAATAGATACTTATGTACCTAGAAATAATTTTTGTAAAAAATAAATAGCAAACTATGCGGCAGCTGCAGTTCAAATTTGACCCGCTTCCAACTGAATCGGCGGAAATTTGTCTTTTTCACGAGAGGTGGATCAAAACTTTTTACACCCAACCATTTTGTCAATTGAGCATTAAATATGTCCTAGTATTTTAGAAAATTTATTTGGTCCAATTTTGCAACAATTATTTGGTAGTTCCTTCACAAAAAAACCTCCTTTCGGGCACTCGGAAAATGAAAAATGGTTTTTTCGTCCAAAGAAAATGAAAACTTCCTTAGGCAACATTGTTTTCCAATCCAATATGCACCCTTGTGCACAATATGAGATCATTTGGCTTGAAAGCCATGAATCTTCAGAGATGATAGCTCATTTCTGAGAACACTTGTTAAAAATAATTACCGTATTACAAGTTTGTTGTTTTTCTTGGGAACTTGGCCACATATAATGACAAAATGCGAAGGTTTCCCAATTTTTTGATTTTTTTTGAATTTTTTATGCCCGTTTCAGAATGCGGTCAAAACGGCGGGCTTGACCGTTCCTAGCTAGTGGCTGAATCTTGGAAAACTTTTGGTGTTTCTCTGATTAAATAGATACTTATGTACCTAGAAATGATTTTTGTAAAAAATAAATAGCAAACTATGAGGCAGCTGCAGTTCAAATTCGCCCCGCTTCCAACTGAATCAGCGGAAATTTGTCTTTTTCACGAGAGGTGGATCAAAACTTTTTACACCCAACCATTTTGTCAATTGTGCATTAAATATGTCCTAGTATTTTATAAAATTGATTTGGTCCAATTATGCAACAATTATTTGGTAGTTCCTTCACAAAAAACCTCCTTTCGGGCACTCGGAAAATGAAAAAATGGTTTTTTCGTCCATCAAAAATGAAAACTTCCTCAGGCAACATTGTTTGCCAATACAATATGCACCCTTGTGCTCAATATGAGATCATTTGAACAAACTGTGCCACGAATGTGGCCATAAGATTGATCATTTGGCTTGAAAGCCATGAATCTTTAGAGATGATAGCTCATTTCTGAGAACAATTTTTTAAAATAATTGCTGTATTACAAGTTTGTTATTTTTCTTGGGAACTTGGCCACATATAATTACACAATGCGAAGGTTTCCCAATTTTTTGATTTTTTTGAATTTTTTATGCCCGTTTCAAAATGCGATGAAAACGGCGGGCTTGACCGTTCATAGCTAGTGGCTGAATATTGGAAAACTTTTGGTGTTTCTCTGATTAAATAGATACTTATGTACCTAGAAATTATTTTTGTAAAAAATAAATAGAAAACTATGAGGCAGCTGCAGTTCAAATTTGACCCGCTTCCAACTGAATCGGCGGAAATTTGTCTTTTTCACAAGAGGTGGATCAACACTTTTTACACCCAACCATTTTGTTAATTGTGCATTAAATATGTCCTAGTATTTTATAAAATTGATTTGGTCCAATTTTGCAACAATTATTTGGTAGTTCCTTCACAAAAAACCTCCGTTCGGGCACTCGGAAAATGAAAAAAAATGGTTTTTTCGTCCAAAGAAAATGAAAACTTCCTAAGGCAACATTGTTTGCCATTCCAATATGCACCCTTGTGCACAATATGAGATCATTTGAACAAACAATGCCACGAATGTGGCCATAAGATTGATCATTTGGCTTGAGAGCCATGAATCTTCAGAGATGATAGCTCATTTCTGAGGACAACTTTTTAAAATAATTTCCGTATTACAAGTTTGTTATTTTTCTTGGGAACTTGGCCACATATAATGACACAATGCGAAGGTTTCCCAATTTTTTGATTTTTTTTGAATTTTTTATGCCCGTTTCAAAATGCGGTCAAAACGGCGGGCTTGACCGTTCCTAGCTAGTGGTTGAATCTTGGAAAACTTTTGGTGTTTCTATGATTAAATAGATACTTATGTACCTAGAAATGATTTTCGTAAAAAATAAATAGCAAACTATGAGGCAGCTGCAGTTCAAATTTGACCCGCTTCCAGCTGAATCGGCGGAAATTTGTCTTTTTCACGAGAGGTGGGTCAAAACTTTTTACACCCAACCATTTTGTAAATTGTGCATTAAATATGTCCTAGTATTTTAGAAAATTGATTTGGTCAAATTTTGCAACAATTATTTGGTAGTTCCTTCACAAAAAACCTCCTTTCGGGCACTCGGAAAATGAAAAATGGTTTTTTCGTCCAAAGAAAATGAAAACTTCCTTAGGCAACATTGTTTGCCATTCCAATATGCACCCTTGTGCACAATATGAGACCATTTGAACAAACTATGCCACGAATGTGGCCATAAGATTGATCATTTGGCTTGAAAGCCATGAATCTTCAGAGATGATAGCTCATTTCTGAGAACACTTTTTTAAAATAATTGCCGTATTGAAGTTTGTTATTTTTCTTGGGAACGTGGCCACATATAATGACACAATGCGAAGGTTTCCCAATTTTTTGATTTTTTTAAAAATTTTATGCCCGTTTTAAAATGCGGTCAACACGGCGGGCTTGACCGTTCCTAGCTAGTGGCTGAATCTTGGAAAACTTTTGGTGTTTCTCTGATTAAATAGATACTTATGTACCTAGAAATGATTTTTGTAAAAAATAAATAGCAAACTATGAGGCAGCTGCAGTTCAAATTTGACCCTCTTCCAACTAAATCGGCGGAAATTTGTCTTTTTCATGAGAGGTGGATCAAAACTTTTTACACCCAACCATTTTGTCAATTGTGCATTAAATATGTCCTAGTATTTTCTAAAATTGATTTGGTCCAATTTTGCAACAATTATTTGGTAGTTCCTTCACAAAAAAACCTCCTTTCGGGCACTCGGAAAATGAAAAAATGGTTTTTTCGTCCAAAGAAAATGAAAACTTCCTTAGGCAGCATTGTTTGCCAATACAATATGCACCCTTGTGCACAATATGAGATCATTTGAACAAACTATGCCACGAATGTGGCCATAAGATTGATCATTTGGCTTGAAAGCCATGAATCTTGAGAGATGATAGCTCATTTCTGAGAACACTTTTTTAAAATAATTGCTGTATTACAAGTTTGTTATTTTTTCTTGGGAACTTGGCCACATATAATGACACAATGCGAAGGTTTCCCAATTTTTTGATTTTTTTTGAATTTTTTATGCCCGTTTCAAAATGCGGTCAAAACGGCGGGCTTGACCGTTCCTAGCTAGTGGGAAAATCTTGGAAAACTTTTAGTGTTTCTCTGATTAAATAGATACTTATGTACCTAGAAATGATTTTTGTAAAAAATAAATAGCAAACTATGAGGCAGCTGCAGTTCAAATTTGACCCGCTTCCAGCTGAATCGGCGGAAATTTGTCTTTTTCATGAGAGGTGGATCAAAACTATTTACACCCAACCATTTTGTCAATTGTGCATTAAATATGTCCTAGTATTTTAGAAAATTGATTTGGTCCAATTTTGCAACAATTATTTGGTAGTTCCTTCATAAAAAAACCTCCTTTCGGGCACTCGGAAAATGAAAAATGGTTTTTTCGTCCAAAGAAAATGGAAACTTCCTTAGGCAACATTGTTTGACATTCCAATATGCACCCTTGTGCACAATATGAGATCATTTGAACAAACTATGCCACGAACGGGGCCATAAGATTGATCATTTGGCTTGAAAGCCATGAATCTTCACAGATGATAGCTCATTTCTGAGAACACTTTTTTAAAATAATTGCCATATTACAAGTTTGTTATTTTTCTTGGGAACTTGGCCACATATAATGACACAATGCGAAGGTTTCCCAATTTTTTGATTTTTTTGAATTTTTTATGCCCGTTTCAAAATGTGGTCAAAATGGCGGGCTTGACCGTTCCTAGCTAGTGGCTGAATCTTGGAAAACTTTTGGTGTTTCTCTGATTAAATCGATACTTATGTACCTAGAAATGATTTTTTTAAAGAATAAATAGCAACCTTAGAGGCAGCTACAGTTCAAATTTGACCCGCTTCCAGCTGAATCGGTAGAAATTTGTCTTTTTCACGAGAGGTGGATCAGAACTTTTTACACCCAACCATTTTGTCAATTGTGCATTAAATATGTCCTAGTATTTTAGAAAATTGATTTGGTCCAATTTTGCAACAATTATTTGGTAGTTCCTTCACAAAAAAACCTCCTTTCGGGCACTCGGAAAATGAAAAATGGTTTTTTCGTACAAGAAAATGAAAACTTCCTTAGGAAACATTGTTTGCCATTCCAATATGCACCCTTGTGCACAATATGAGATCATTTGAAAAAACTATGCCACGAACGTGGCCATAAGATTGATCATTTGGCTTGAAAGCCATGAATCTTCAGAGATGATAGCTCATTTCTGAGAACACTTTTTTAAAATAATTGCCGTATTACAACTTTGTTATTTTTCTTGGGAACTTGGCCACATCTAATGACACAATGCGAAGGTTTCCCAATTTTTTGATTTTTTTTGATTTTTTTATGCCCGTTTCAAAATGCGGTCAAAACGGCGGGCTTGACCGTTCCTAGCTAGTGGTTGAATCTTGGAAAACTTCTGGTGTTTCTCTGATTAAATAGATACTTATGTACCTAGAAATGATTTTTGTAAAAAATAAATAGCAAACTATGAGGCAGCTGCAGTTCAAATTTGACCCGCTTCCAGCTGAATCACCGGAAATTTGTCTTTTTCACGAGAGGTGGATCAAAACTTTTTACACCCAACCATTTTGTCAATTGTGAATTAAATATGTCCTAGTATTTTATAAAATTGATTTGGTCCAATTTTGCAACAATTATTTGGTAGTTCCTTCACAAAAAAACCTCCTTTCGGGCACTCGGAAAATGAAAAATGGTTTTTTCGTCCAAAGAAAATGAAAACTTCCTTAGGCAACATTGTTTGCGATTCCAATATGCACCCTTGTGCACAATATGAGATCATTTGAACAAACTATGCCACGAACGTGGCCATAAGATTCATCATTTGGCTTGAAAGCCATGAATCTTCAGAGATGATAGCTCATTTCTGAGAACTATTTTTTAAAATAATTGCTGTATTACAAGTTTGTTATTTTTCTTGGGAACTTGGCCACATATAATGACACAATGCGAAGGTTTCCCAATTTTTTGATTTTTATTTGAATTTTTTATGCCCATTTCAAAATGCGGTCAAGACGGCGGGCTTGACCGTTCCTAGCTAGTGGCTGAATCTTGGAAAACTTTTGGTGCTTCTCTGATTAAATAGATACTTATGTACCTAGAAATGATTTTTGTAAAAAATAAATAGCAAACTATAAGGCAGCTGCAGTTCAAATTTGACCCGCTTCCACCTGAATCGGCGAAAATTTGTCTTTTTCACGAGAGGTGGATCACAACTTTTTACACCCAACCATTTTGTCAATTGTGCATTAAATATGTCCTAGTATTTTAGAAAATTGATTTGGTCCAATTTTGCAACAATTATTTGGTAGTTCCTTCACAAAAAAACCTACTTTCGGGCACTCGGAAAATGAAAAATGGTTTTTTCGTCCAAACAAAATGGAAACTTCCTTAGGCAACATTGTTTGCCATTCCAATATGCACCCTTGTGCACAATATGAGATCATTTGAACAAACTATGCCACGAACGGGGCCATGAGATTGATCATTTGGCTTGAAAGCCATGAATCTTCAGAGATGATAGCTCAATTCTGAGAACACTTTTTTAAAATAATTGCCATATTACAAGTTTGTTACTTTTCTTGGGAACTTGGCCACATATAATGACACAATGCGAAGGTTTCCCAATTTTTTGATTTTTTTGAATTTTTTATGCCCGTTTCAAAATGTGGTCAAAACGGCGGGCTTGACCGTTCCTAGCTAGTGGCTGAATCTTGGAAAACTTTTGGTGTTTATCTGATTAAATAGATACTTATGTACCTAGAAATGATTTTTTTAAAGAATAAATAGCAACCTAAGAGGCAGCTGCAGTTCAAATTTGACCCGCTTCCAACTGAATCGGTAGAAATTTGTCTTTTTCACGAGAGGTGGATCAGAACTTTTTACACCTAACCATTTTGTCAATTGTGCATTAAATATGTCCTAGTATTTTAGAAAATTGATTTGGTCCAATTTTGCAACAATTATTTGGTAGTTCCTTCACAAAAAAAACCTCCTTTCGTGCACTCGGAAAATGAAAAATGGTTTTTTCGTACAAAGAAAATGAAAACTTCCTTAGGCAACATTGTTTGTCATTCCAATATGCACCCTTGTGCACAATATGAGATCATTTGAAAAAACTATGCCACGAACGTGGCCATAAGATTGATCATTTGGCTTGAAAGCCATGAATCTTCAGAGATGATAGCTCATTTCTGAGAACACTTTTTTAAAATAATTGCCGTATTACAAGTTTGTTATTTTTCTTGGGAACTTGGCCACATCTAATGACACAATGCGAAGGTTTCCCAATTTTTTGATTTTTTTTGAATTTTTTATGCCCGTTTCAAAATGCGGTCAAAACGGCGGGCTTGACCGTTCCTAGCTAGTGGTTGAATCTTGGAAAACTTTTGGTGTTTCTCTGATTAAATAGATACTTATGTACCTAGAAATGATTTTTGTAAAAAATAAATAGCAAACTATGAGGCAGCTGCAGTTCAAATTTGACCCGCTTCCAACTGAATCGCCGGAAATTTGTCTTTTTCACGAGAGGTGGATCAAAACTTTTTACACCCAACCATTTTGTTAATTGTGCATTAAATATGTCCTAGTATTTTAGAAAATTGATTTGGTCCAATTTTGCAACAATTATTTGGTAGTTCCTTCACAAAAAAACCTCCTTTCGGGCACTCGGAAAATGAAAAATGGTTTTTTCGTCCAAAGAAAATGAAAACTTCCTTAGGCAACATTGTTTGCCATTCCAATATGCACCCTTGTGCACAATATGAGATCATTTGAACAAACTATACCACGAATGTGGCCATAAGATTGATCATTTGGCTAGAAAGCCATGAATCTTCAGAGATGATAGCTCATTTCTGAGAACTATTTTTTAAAATAATTGCCGTACTACAAGTTTGTTATTTTTCTTGGGAACTTGGCCACATATAATGACACAATGCGAAGGTTTCCCAATTTTTTGATTTTTATTTGAATTTTTTATGCCCGTTTCAAAATGCGGTCAAGACGGCGGGCTTGACCGTTCCTAGCTAGTGGCTGAATCTTGGAAAACTTTTGGTGCTTCTCTGATTAAATAGATACTTATGTACCTAGAAATGATTTTTTTTTAAAAAAATAGCAAACTATGAGGCAGCTGCAGTTCAAATTTGACCCGCTTCCACCTGAATCGGCGGAAATTTGTCTTTTTCACGAGAGGTGGATCACAACTTTTTACACCCAACCATTTTGTCAATTGTGCATTAAATATGTCCTAGTATTTTAGAAAATTGATTTGGTCCAATTTTGCAACAATTATTTGGTAGTTCCTTCACAAAAAAACCTCCTTTCGGGCACTCGGAAAATGAAAAATGGTTTTTTCGTCCAAAGAAAATGGAAACTTCCTTAGGCAACATTGTTTGCCATTCCAATATGCACCCTTGTGCACAATATGAGATCATTTGAACAAACTATGCCACGAACGGGGCCATAAGATTGATCATTTGGCTTGAAAGCCATGAATCTTCAGAGATGATAGCTCATTTCTGAGAACACTTTTTTAAAATAATTGCCATATTACAAGTTTGTTATTTTTCTTGGGAACTTGGCCACATATAATGACACAATGCGAAGGTTTCCCAATTTTTTGATTTTTTTGAATTTTTTATGCCCGTTTCAAAATGTGGTCAAAACGGCGGGCTTGACCGTTCCTAGCTAGTGGCTGAATCTTGGAAAACTTTTGGTGTTTCTCTGATTAAATAGATACTTATGTACCTAGAAATGATTTTTTTAAAGAATAAATAGCAACCTAAGAGGCAGCTGCAGTTCAAATTTGACCCGCTTCCAACTGAATCGGTAGAAATTTGTCTTTTTCACGAGAGGTGGATCCGAACTTTTTACACCCATCCATTTTGTCAATTGTGCATTAAATATGTCCTAGTATTTTATAAAATTGATTTGGTCCAATTTTGCAACAATTATTTGGTAGTTCCTTCACAAAAAAACCTCCTTTCGGGCACTCGGAAAATGAAAAATGGTTTTTTCGTACAAAGAAAATGAAAACTTCCTTAGGCAACATTGTTTGCCATTCCAATATGCACCCTTGTGCACAATATGAGATCATTTGAAAAAACTATGCCATGACCGTGGCCATAGGATTGATCATTTGGCTTGAAAGCCATGAATCTTTAGAGATGATAGCTCATTTCTGAGAACACTTTTTTAAAATAATTGCCGTATTACAAGTTTGTTATTTTTCTTGGGAACTTGGCCACATCTAATGACACAATGCGAAGGTTTCCCAATTTTTTGATTTTTTTTGAATTTTTTATGCCCGTTTCAAAATGCGGTCAAAACGGCGGGCTTGACCGTTCCTAGCTAGTGGTTGAATCTTGGAAAACTTTTGGTGTTTCTCTGATTAAATAGATACTTATCTACCTAGAAATGATTTTTGTAAAAAATAAATAGCAAACTATGATGCAGCTGCAGTTCAAATTTGACCCGCTTCCAGCTGAATCGCCGGAAATTTGTCTTTTTCACGAGAGGTGGATCAAAACTTTTTACACCCAACCATTTTGTCCATTGTGCACTAAATATGTCCTGGTATTTTAGAAAATTTATTTGGTCCAATTTTGCAACAATTATTTGGTAGTTCCTTCACAAAAAAACCTCCTTTCGGGCACTCGGAAAATGAAAAATGGTTTTTTCGTCCAAAGAAAATGAAAACTTCCTTAGGCAACATTGTTTGCCATTCCAATATGCACCCTTGTGCACAATATGAGATCATTTGAACAAACTATTCCACGAATGTGGCCATAAGATTGAGCATTTGGCTAGAAAGCCATGAATCTTCAGAGATGATAGCTCATTTCTGAGAACTATTTTTTAAAATAATTGCCGTATTACAAGTTTGTTATTTTTCTTGGGAACTTGGCCACATATAATGACACAATGCGAAGGTTTCCCAATTTTTTGATTTTTATTTGAATTTTTTATGCCCGTTTCAAAATGCGGTCAAGACGGCGGGCTTGACCGTTCCTAGCTAGTGGCTGAATCTTGGAAAACTTTTGGTGCTTCTCTGATTAAATAGATACTTATGTACCTAGAAATGATTTTTGTAAAAAATAAATAGCAAACTATGAGGCAGCTGCAGTTCAAATTTGACCCGCTTCCACCTGAATCGGCGGAAATTTGTCTTTTTCACGAGAGGTGGATCACAACTTTTTACACCCAACCATTTTGTCAATTGTGCATTAAATATGTCCTAGTATTTTAGAAAATTGATTTGGTCCAATTTTGCAACAATTATTTGGTAGTTCCTTCACAAAAAAACCTCCTTTCGGGCACTCGGAAAATGAAAAATGGTTTTTTCGTCCAAAGAAAATGGAAACTTCCTTAGGCAACATTGTTTGCCATTCCAATATGCACCCTTGTGCACAATATGAGATCATTTGAACAAACTATGCCACGAACGGGGCCATAAGATTGATCATTTGGCTTGAAATCCATGAATCTTCAGAGATGATAGCTCATTTCTGAGAACACTTTTTTAAAATAATTGCCATATTACAAGTTTGTTATTTTTCTTGGGAACTTGGCCACATATAATGACACAATGCGAAGGTTTCCCAATTTTTTGATTTTTTTGAATTTTTTATGCCCGTTTCAAAATGTGGTCAAAACGGCGGGCTTGACCGTTCCTAGCTAGTGGCTGAATCTTGGAAAACTTTTGGTGTTTCTCTGATTAAATAGATACTTATGTACCTAGAAATGATTTTTTTAAAGAATAAATAGCAACCTAAGAGGCAGCTGCAGTTCAAATTTGACCCGCTTCCAACAGAATCGGTAGAAATTTGTCTTTTTCACGAGAGGTGGATCAGAACTTTTTACACCCAACCATTTTGTCAATTGTGCATTAAATATGTCCTAGTATTTTAGAAAATTGATTTGGTCCAATTTTGCAACAATTATTTGGTAGTTCCTTCACAAAAAAACCTCCTTTCGGGCACTCAGAAAATGAAAAATGGTTTTTTCGTACAAAGAAAATGAAAACTTCCATAGGCAACATTGTTTGCCATTCCAATATGCACCCTTGTGCACAATATGAGATCATTTGAAAAAACTATGCCATGAACGTGTCCATAAGATTGATCATTTGGCTTGAAAGCCATGAATCTTCAGAGATGATAGCTCATTTCTGAGAACACTTTTTTAAAATAATTGCCGTATTACAAGTTTGTTATTTTTCTTGGGAACTTGGCCACATCTAATGACACAATGCGAAGGTTTCCCAATTTTTTGATTTTTTTTGAATTTTTTATGCCCGTTTCAAAATGCGATCAAAACGGCGGGCTTGACCGTTCCTAGCTAGTGGTTGAATCTTGGAAACTTTTGGTGTTTCTCTGATTAAATAGATACTTATGTACCTAGAAATGATTTTTGTAAAAAATAAATAGCAAACTATGAGGCAGCTGCAGTTCAAATTTGACCCGCTTCCAACTGAATCGCCGGAAATTTGTCTTTTTCACGAGAGGTGGATCAAAACTTTTTACACCCAACCATTTTGTCAATTGTGCATTAAATATGTCCTAGTATTTTAGAAAATTGATTTGGTCCAATTTTGCAACAATTATTTGGTAGTTCCTTCACAAAAAAACCTCCTTTCGGGCACTCGGAAAATGAAAAATGGTTTTTTCGTCCAAAGAAAATGAAAACTTCCTTAGGCAACATTGTTTGCCATTCCAATATGCACCCTTGTGCACAATATGAGATCATTTGAACAAACTATACCACGAATGTGGCCATAAGATTGATCATTTGGCTAGAAAGCCATGAATCTTCAGAGATGATAGCTCATTTCTGAGAACTATTTTTTAAAATAATTGCCGTATTACAAGTTTGTTATTTTTCTTGGGAACTTGGCCACATATAATGACACAATGCGAAGGTTTCCCAATTTTTTGATTTTTATTTGAATTTTTTATGCCCGTTTCAAAATGCGGTCAAGAGGCGGGCTTGACCGTTCCTAGCTAGTGGCTGAATCTTGGAAAACTTTTGGTGCTTCTCTGATTAAATAGATACTTATGTACCTAGAAATGATTTTTGTAAAAAATAAATAGCAAACTATGAGGCAGCTGCAGTTCAAATTTGACCCGCTTCCACCTGAATCGGCGGAAATTTGTCTTTTTCACAAGAGGTGGATCACAACTTTTTACACCCAACCATTTTGTCAATTGTGCATTAAATATGTCCTAGTATTTTAGAAAATTGATTTAGTCCAGTTTTGCAACAATTATTTGGTAGTTCCTTCACAAAAAAACCTCCTTTCGGGCACTCGGAAAATGAAAAATGGTTTTTTCGTCCAAAGAAAATGAAAACTTCCTTAGGCAACATTGTTTGCCATTCCAATATGCACCCTTGTGCACAATATGAGATCATTTGAACAAACTATGCCACGAATGTGGCCATAAGATTGATCATTTGGCTTGAAAGCCATGAATCTTCAGAGATGATAGCTCATTTCTGAGAACACTTTTTTAAAATAATTGCCGTATTACAAGTTTTTTATTTTTCTTGGGAACTTGGCCACATCTAATGACACAATGCGAAGGTTTCCCAAATTTTTGATTTTTTTTGAATTTTTTATGCCCGTTTCAAAATGCGGTCAAAACGGCGGGCTTGACCGTTCCTAGCTAGTGGTTGAATCTTGGAAAACTTTTGGTGTTTCTCTGATTAAATAGATACTTATGTACCTAGAAATGATTTTTGTAAAAAATAAATAGCAAACTATGAGGCAGCTGCAGTTCAAATTTGACCCGCTTCCACCTGAATCGCCAGAAATTTGTCTTTTTCACGAGAGGTGGATCAAAACTTTTTACACCCAACCATTTTGTCAATTGTGCATTAAATATGTCCTAGTATTTTAGAAAATTGATTTGGTCCAATTTTGCAACAATTATTTGGTAGTTCCTTCACAAAAAAACCTCCTTTCGGGCACTCGGAAAATGAAAATTGGTTTTTTCGTCCAAAGAAAATGAAAACTTCCTTAGGAAAAATTGTTTGCCATTCCAATATGCACCCTTGTGCCCAATATGAGATCATTTGAACAAACTATACCACGAATGTGGCCATAAGATTGATCATTTGGCTAGAAAGCCATGAATCTTCAGAGATGATAGCTCATTTCTGAGAACTATTTTTTAAAATAATTGCCGTATTACAAGTTTGTTATTTTTCTTGGGAACTTGGCCACATATAATGACACAATGCGAAGGTTTCCCAATTTTTTGATTTTTTGTTGAATTTTTTATGCCCGTTTCAAAATGCGGTCAAGACGGCGGGCTTGACCGTTCCTAGCTAGTGGCTGAATCTCGGAAAACTTTTGGTGCTTCTCTGATTAAATAGATACTTATGTACCTAGAAATGATTTTTGTAAAAAATAAATAGCAAACTATGAGGCAGCTGCAGTTCAAATTTGACCCGCTTCCACCTGAATCGGCGGAAATTTGTCTTTTTCACGAGAGGTGGATCACAACTTTTTACACCCAACCATTTTGTCAATTGTGCATTAAATATGTCCTAGTATTTTAGAAAATTGATTTAGTCCAATTTTGCAACAATTATTTGGTAGTTCCTTCACAAAAAAACCTCCTTTCGGGCACTCGGAAAATGAAAAATGGTTTTTTCGTCCAAAGAAAATGAAAACTTCCTTAGGCAACATTGTTTGCCATTCCAATATGCACCCTTGTGCACAATATGAGATCATTTGCACAAACTATGCCACGAATGTGGCCATAAGATTGATCATTTGGCTTGAAATCCATGAATCTTCAGAGATGATAGCTCATTTCTGAGAACACTTTTTTAAAATAATTGCCGTATTACAAGTTTTTTATTTTTCTTGGGAACTTGGCCACATCTAATGACACAATGCGAAGGTTTCCCAATTTTTTTTCTGAATTTTTTATGCCCGTTTCAAAATGCGGTCAAAACGGCGGGCTTGACCGTTCCTAGCTAGTGGTTGAATCTTGGAAAACTTTTGGTGTTTCTCTGATTAAGTAGATACTTATGTACCTAGAAATGATTTTTGTCAAAAATAAATAGCAAACTATGAGGCAGCTGCAGTTCAAATTTGACCCGCTTCCAACTGAATCGGCGGAAATTTGTCTTTTTCACGGGAGGTGGATCAAAACGTTTTACACCCAACCATTTTGTCAATTGTGCATTAAATATGTCCTAGTATTTTATAAAATTTATTTGGTCCAATTTTTCAACAATTATTTGGTAGTTCCTTCACAAAAAACCTCCTTTCGGGCACTCGGAAAATGAAAAAATGATTTTTTCGTCCAAGGAAAATGAAAACTTCCTTAGGCAACATTGTTTGCCAATACAATATGCACCCTTGTGCACAATATGAGGTCATTTGAACAAACTGTGCCACGAATATGGCCATAAGATTGATCATTTGGCTTGAAAGCCATGAATCTTTAGAGATGATAGCTCATTTCTGAGAACAATTTTTTAAAATAATTGCCGTATTACAAGTTTGTTATTTTTCTTGGGAACTTGGCCACATATAATTACACAATGCGAAGGTTTCCCAATTTTTTGATTTTTTTTGAATTTTTTATGCCCGTTTCAAAATGCGGTGAAAACGGCGGGCTTGACCGTTCCTAGCTAGTGGCTGAATATTGGAAAACTTTTGGTGTTTCTCTGATTAAATAGATACTTATGTACCTAGAAATTATTTTTGTAAAAAATAAATAGAAAACTATGAGGCAGCTGCAGTTCAAATTTGACCCGCTTCCAACTAAATCGGCGGAAATTTGTCTTTTTCATGAGAGGTGGATCAAAACTTTTTACACCCAACCATTTTGTCAATTGTGCATTAAATATGTCCTAGTATTTTATAAAATTGATTTGGTCCAATTTTGCAACAATTATTTGGTAGTTCCTTCACAAAAAACCTCCGTTCGGGCACTCGGAAAATGAAAAAAAATGGTTTTTTCGTCCAAAGAAAATGAAAACTTCCTAAGGCAACATTGTTTGCCATTCCAATATGCACCCTTGTGCACAATATGAGATCATTTGAACAAACAATGCCACGAATGTGGCCATAAGATTGATCATTTGGCTTGAAAGCCATGAATCTTCAGAGATGATAGCTCATTTCTGAGAACAACTTTTTAAAATAATTTCCGTATTACAAGTTTGTTATTTTTCTTGGGAACTTGGCCACATATAATGACACAATGCAAAGCTTTCCCAATTTTTTGATTTTTTTTGAATTTTTATGCCCGTTTCAAAATGTGGTCAAAACGGCGGGCTTGACCGTTCCTAGCTAGTGGTTGAATCTTGGAAAACTTTTGGTGTTTCTATGATTAAATAGATACTTATGTACCTAGAAATGATTTTCGTAAAAAATAAATAGCAAACTATGAGGCAGCTGCAGTTCAAATTTGACCCGCTTCCAACTGAATTGTCGGAAATTTGTCTTTTTCACGAGAGGTGGATCAAAACTTTTTACACCCAACCATTTTGTCAATTGTGCATTAAATATGTCCTAGTATTTTAGAAAATTGATTTGGTCCAATTTTGCAACAATTATTTGGTAGTTCCTTCACAAAAAACCTCCTTTCGGGCACTCGGAAAATGAAAAATGGTTTTTTCGTCCAAAGAAAATGAAAACTTCCTTATGCAACATTGTTTGCCATTCCAATATGCACCCTTGTGCACAATATGAGACCATTTGAACAAACTATGCCACGAATGTGGCCATAAGATTGATCATTTGGCTTGAAAGCCATGAATCTTCAGAGATGATGGCTCATTTCTGAGAACTATTTTTTAAAATAATTGCCGTATTAAAGTTTGTTATTTTTCTTGGGAACTTGGCCACATATAGTGACACAATGCGAAGGTTTCCCAATTTTTTGATTTTTTTTGAATTTTTTATGCCCGTTTCAAAATGCGGTCAAAATGGCGGGCTTCACCGTTCCTAGCTAGTGGCTGAATCTTGGAAAACTTTTGGTGTTTCTCTGATTAAATAGATACATATGTACCTAGAAATGATTTTTGTAAAAAATAAATAGCAAACTATGAGGCAGCTGCAGTTCAGATTTGACCCGCTTCCAACTGAATCGGCGGAAATTTGTCTTTTTCACGAGAGGTGGATCAAAACTTTTTACACCCAACCATTTTGTCAATTGTGCATTAAATATGTCCTATTATTTTAGAAAATTGATTTGGTCCAATTTTGCAACAATTATTTGGTAGTTCCTTCACAAAAAAACCTCCTTTCGGGCACTCGGAAAATGAAAAATGGTTTTTTCGTCCAAAGAAAATGAAAACTTCCTTAGGCAACATTGTTTGCCATTCCAATATGCACCCTTGTGCACAATATGAGATCATTTGAACAAACTATGCCACGAACGTGGCCATAAGATTGATCATTTGGCTTGAAAGCCATGAATCTTCAGAGATGATAGCTCATTTCTGAGAACACTTTTTTAAAATAATTGCCGTATTACAAGTTTGTTATTTTTTTGGGAACTTGGCCACATATAATGACACAATGCGAAGGTTTCCCAATTTTTTGATTTTTTTTGAATTTTTTATGCCCGTTTCAAAATGCAGTCAAAACGGCGGGCTTGACCGTTCCTAGCTAGTGGGTGAATCTTCGAAAACTTTTGGTGTTTCTCTGATTAAATATATACTTATGTACCTAGAAATGATTTTTGTAAAAAATAAATACCAAACTATGAGGCAGCTGCAGTTCAAATTTGACCCGCTTCCACCTGAATAGGCGGAAATTTGTCTTTTTCATGAGAGGTGGATCAAAACTATTTACACCCAACCATTTTGTCAATTGTGCATTAAATATGTCCTAGTATTTTAGAAAATTGATTTGGTCCAATTTTGCAACAATTATTTGGTGGTTCCTTCACAAAAAAACCTCCCTTCGGGCACTCGGAAAATGAAAAATGGTTTTGTCGTCCAAAGAAAATGAAAACTTCCTTAGGCAACATTGTTTGCCATTCCAATATGCACCCTCGTGCACAATATGAGATCATTTGAACAAACTATGCCACGAACGGGGCCATAAGATTGATCATTTGGCTTGAAAGCCATGAATCTTCAGAGATGATAGCTCATTTCTGAGAACACTTTTTTAAAATAATTGCCATATTACAAGTTTGTTATTTTTTTGGGAACTTGGCCACATATAATGACACAATGCGAAGGTTTCCCAATTTTTTGATTTTTTTGAATTTTTTATGCCCGTTTCAAAATGGGGTCAAAACGGCGGGCTTGACCGTTCCTAGCTAGTGGCTGAATCTTGGAAAACTTTTGGTGTTTCTCTGATTAAATAGATACTTATGTACCTAGAAATGATTTTTTTAAAGAATAAATAGCAACCTAAGAGGCAGCTGCAGTTCAAATTTGACCCGCTTCCAACTGAATCGGTAGAAATTTGTCTTTTTCACGAGAGGTGGATCAGAACTTTTTACACCCAACCATTTTGTCAATTGTGCATTAAATATGTCCTAGTATTTTAGAAAATTGATTTGGTCCAATTTTGCAACAATTATTTGGTAGTTCCTTCACAAAAAAACCTCCTTTCGGGCACTCGGAAAATGAAAAATGGTTTTTTCGTACAAAGAAAATGAAAACTTCCTTAGGCAACATTGTTTGCCATTCCAATATGCACCCTTGTGCACAATATGAGATCATTTGAAAAAACTATGCCACGAACGTGGCCATAAGATTGATCCTTTGGCTTGAAAGCCATGAATCTTCAGAGATGATAGCTCATTTCTGAGAACACTTTTTTAAAATAATTGCCGTATTACAAGTTTGTTATTTTTCTCGGGAACTTGGCCACATCTAATGACACAATGCGAAGGTTTCCCAATTTTTTGATTTTTTTGAATTTTTTATGCCCGTTTCAAAATGCGGTCAAAACGGCGGGCTTGACCGTTCCTAGCAAGTGGTTGAATCATGGAAAACTTTTGGTGTTTCTCTGATTAAATAGATACTTATGTACCTAGAAATGATTTTTGTAAAAAATAAATAGCAACCTATGAGGCAGCTGCAGTTCAAATTTGACCCGCTTCCAGCTGAATCGCCGGAAATTTGTCTTTTTCAAGAGAGGTGGATCAAAACTTTTTACACCCAACCATTTTGTCAATTGTGCATTAAATATGACCTAGTATTTTAGAAAATTGATTTGGTCCAATTTTGCAACAATTATTTGGTAGTTCCTTCACAAAAAAACCTCCTTTCGGGCACTCGGAAAATGAAAAATGGTTTTTTCGTCCAAAGAAAATGAAAACTTCCTTAGGCAACATTGTTTGCCATTCCAATATGCACCCTTGTGCACAATATGAGATCATTTGAACAAACTATACCACGAATGTGGCCATAAGATTGATCATTTGGCTAGAAAGCCATGAATCTTCAGAGATGATAGCTCATTTCTGAGAACTATTTTTTAAAATAATTGCCGTATTACAAGTTTCTTCTTTTTCTTGGGAACTTGTCCACATATAATGACACAATGCGAAGGTTTCCCAATTTTTTGATTTTTATTTGAATTTTTTATGCCTGTTTCAAAATGCGGTCAAGACGGCGGGCTTGACCGTTCCTAGCTAGTGGCTGAATCTTGGAAAACTTTTGGTGCTTCTCTGATTAAATAGATACTTATGTACCTAGAAATGATTTTTGTAAAAAATAAATAACAAACTATGAGGCAGCTGCAGTTCAAATTTGACCCGCTTCCACCTGAATCGGCGGAAATTTGTCTTTTTCACAAGAGGTGGATCACAACTTTTTACACCCAACCATTTTGTCAATTGTGCATTAAATATGTCCTAGTATTTTAGAAAATTGATTTAGTCCAATTTTGCAACAATTATTTGGTAGTTCCTTCACAAAAAAATCTCCTTTCGGACACTCGGAAAATGAAAAATGGTTTTTTCGTCCAAAGAAAATGAAAACTTCCTTAGGCAACATTGTTTGCCATTCCAATATGCACCCTTGTGCACAATATGAGATCATTTGAACAAACTATGCCACGAATGTGGCCATAAGATTGATCATTTGGCTTGAAAGCCATGAATCTTCAGAGATGATAGCTCATTTCTGAGAACACTTTTTTAAAATAATTGCCGTATTACAAGTTTTTTATTTTTCTTGGGAACTTGGCCACATCTAATGACACAATGCGAAGGTTTCCCAATTTTTTTTTGAATTTTTTATGCCCGTTTCAAAATGCGGTCAAAATGGCGGGCTTGACCGTTCCTAGCTAGTGGTTGAATCTTGGAAAACTTTTGGTGTTTCTCTGATTAAGTAGATACTTATGTACCTAGAAATTATTTTTGTAAAAAATAAATAGCAAACTATGAGGCAGCTGCAGTTCAGATTTGACCCGCTTCCAGCTGAATCGGTAGAAATTTGTCTTTTTCACGAGAGGTGGATCAGAACTTTTTACACCCAACCATTTTGTCAATTGTGCATTAAATATGTCCTAGTATTTTAGAAAATTGATTTGGTCCAATTTTGCAACAATTATTTGGTAGTTCCTTCACAAAAAAACCTCCTTTCGGGCACTCGGAAAATGAAAAATGGTTTTTTCGTACAAAGAAAATGAAAACTTCCTTAGGCAACATTGTTTGCCATTCCAATATGCACCCTTGTGCACAATATGAGATCATTTGAACAAACTATGCCACGAATGTGGCCATAAGATTGATCATTTGGCTTGAAAGCCATGAATCTTTAGAGATGATAGCTCATTTCTGAGAACACTTTTTTAAAATAATTGCCGTATTACAAGTTTGTTATTTTTCTTACGAACTTGGCCACATATAATGACACAATGCGAAGGTTTCCCAATTTTTTGATTTTTTTGAATTTTTTATGCCCGTTTCAAAATGTGGTCAAAACGGCGGGCTTGACCGTTCCTAGCTAGTGGCTGAATCTTGGAAAACTTTTGGTGTTTCTCTGATTAAATATATACTTATGTACCTAGAAATGATTTTTTTTAAAGAATAAATAGCAACCTAAGAGGCAGCTGCAGTTCAAATTTGACCCGCTTCCAACTGAATCGGTAGAAATTTGTCTTTTTCACGAGAGGTGGATCAGAACTTTTTACACCCAACCATTTTGTCAATTGTGCATTAAATATGTCCTAGTATTTTAGAAAATTGATTTGGTCCAATTTTTCAACAATTATTTGGTAGTTCCTTCACAAAAAAACCTCCTTTCGGGCACTCGGAAAATGAAAAATGGTTTTTTCGTACAAAGAAAATGAAAACTTCCTTAGGCAACATTGTTTGCCATTCCAATATGCACCCTTGTGCACAATATGAGATCATTTGAAAAAACTATGCCACGAACGTGGCCATAAGATTGATCATTTGGCTTGAAAGCCATGAATCTTCAGAGATGATAGCTCATTTCTGAGAACACTTTTTTAAAATAATTGCCGTATTACAAGTTTGTTAGTTTTCTTGGGAACTTGGCCACATCTAATGACACAATGCGAAGGTTTCCCAATTTTTTGATTTTTTTTGAATTTTTTATGCCCGTTTCAAAATGCGGTCAAAACGGCGGGCTTGACCGTTCCTAGCTAGTGGTTGAATCATGGAAAACTTTTGGTGTTTCTCTGATTAAATAGATACTTATGTACCTAGAAATGATTTTTGTAAAAAATAAATAGCAAACTATGAGGCAGCTGCAGTTCAAATTTGACCCGCTTCCAGCTGAATCGCCAGAAATTTGTCTTTTTCACGAGAGGTGGATCAAAACTTTTTACACCCAACCATTTTGTCAATTGTGCATTAAATATGTCCTAGTATTTTAGAAAATTGATTTGGTCCAATTTTGCAACAATTATTTGGTAGTTCCTTCACAAAAAAACCTCCCTTCGGGCACTCGGAAAATGAAAAATGGTTTTTTCGTCCAAAGAAAATGAAAACTTCCTTAGGCAACATTGTTTGCCATTCCAATATGCACCCTCGTGCACAATATGAGATCATTTGAACAAACTATGCCACGAACGGGGCCATAAGATTGATCATTTGGCTTGAAAGCCATGAATCTTCAGAGATGATAGCTCATTTCTGAGAACACTTTTTTAAAATAATTGCCATATTACAAGTTTGTTATTTTTCTTGGGAACTTGGCCACATATAATGACACAATGCGAAGGTTTCCCAATTTTTTGATTTTTTTGAATTTTTTATGCCCGTTTCAAAATGTGGTCAAAACGGCGGGCTTGACCGTTCCTAGCTAGTGGCTGAATCTTGGAAAAATTTTGGTGTTTCTCTGATTAAATAGATACTTATGTACCTAGAAATGATTTTTTTAAAGAATAAATAGCAACCTAAGAGGCAGCTGCAGTTCAAATTTGACCCGCTTCCAACTGAATCGGTAGAAATTTGTCTTTTTCACGAGAGGTGGATCAGAACTTTTTACACCCAACCATTTTGTCAATTGTGCATTAAATATGTCCTAGTATTTTAGAAAATTGATTTGGTCCAATTTTGCAACAATTATTTGGTAGTTCCTTCACAAAAAACCCTCCTTTCGGGCACTCGGAAAATGAAAAATGGTTTTTTCGTACAAAGAAAATGAAAACTTCCTTAGGCAACATTGTTTGCCATTCCAATATGCACCCTTGTGCACAATATGAGATCATTTGAAAAAACTATGCCACGAACGTGGCCATAAGATTGATCATTTGGCTTGAAAGCCATGAATCTTCAGAGATGATAGCTCATTTCTGAGAACACTTTTTTAAAATAATTGCCGTATTACAAGTTTGTTATTTTTCTTGCGAACTTGGCCACATCTAATGACACAATGCGAAGGTTTCCCAATTTTTTGATTTTTTTTGAATTTTTTATGCCCGTTTCAAAATGCGGTCAAAACGGCGGGCTTGACCGTTCCTAGCTAGTGGTTGAATCATGGAAAACTTTTGGTGTTTCTATGATTAAATAGATACTTATGTACCTAGAAATGATTTTTGTAAAAAATAAATAGCAAACTATGAGGCAGCTGCAGTTCAAATTTGACCCGCTTCCAGCTGAATCGCCGGAAATTTGTCTTTTTCACGAGAGGTGGATCAAAACTTTTTACACCCAACCATTTTGTCAATTGTGCATTAAATATGTCCTAGTATTTTAGAAAATTGATTTGGTCCAATTTTGCAACAATTATTTGGTAGTTCCATCACAAAAAAACCTCCTTTTGGGCACTCGGAAAATGAAAAATGGTTTTTTCGTCCAAAGAAATTGAAAACTTCCTTAGGCAAAATTGTTTGCCATTCCAATATGCACCCTTGTGCACAATATGAGATCATTTGAACAAACTATACCACGAATGTGGCCATAAGATTGATCATTTGGCTAGAAAGCCATGAATCTTCAAAGATGATAGCTCATTTTTGAGAACTATTTTTTAAAATAATTGCCGTATTACAAGTTTGTTATTTTTCTTGGGAACTTGGCCACATATAATGACACAATGCGAAGGTTTCCCAATTTTTTGATTTTTATTTGAATTTTTTATGCCCGTTTCAAAATGCGGTCAAGACGGCGGGCTTGACCGTTCCTAGCTAGTGGCTGAATCTTGGAAAACTTTTGGTGCTTCTCTGATTAAATAGATACTTATGTACCTAGAAATGATTTTTGTAAAAAATAAATAGCAAACTATGAGGCAGCTGCAGTTCAAATTTGACCCGCTTCCACCTGAATCGGCGGAAATTTGTCTTTTTCACAAGAGGTGGATCACAACTTTTTACACCCAACCATTTTGTCAATTGTGCATTAAATATGTCCTAGTATTTTAGAAAATTGATTTAGTCCAATTTTGCAACAATTATTTGGTAGTTCCTTCACAAAAAAACCTCCTTTCGGACACTCGGAAAATGAAAAATGGTTTTTTCGTCCAAAGAAAATGAAAACTTCCTTAGGCAACATTGTTTGCCATTCCAATATGCACCCTTGTGCACAATATGAGATCATTTGAACAAACTATGCCACGAATGTGGCCATAAGATTGATCATTTGGCTTGAAAGCCATGAATCTTCAGAGATGATAGCTCATTTCTGAGAACACTTTTTTAAAATAATTGCCGTATTACAAGTTTTTTATTTTTCTTGGGAACTTGGCCACATCTAATGACACAATGCGAAGGTTTCCCAATTTTTTTTTGAATTTTTTATGCCCGTTTCAAAATGCGGTCAAAACGGCGGGCTTGACCGTTCCTAGCTAGTGGTTGAATCTTGGAAAACTTTTGGTGTTTCTCTGATTAAGTAGATACTTATGTACCTAGAAATGATTTTTGTAAAAAATAAATAGCAAACTATGAGGCAGCTGCAGTTCAAATTTGACCCGCTTCCAACTGAATCGGCGGAAATTTGTCTTTTTCACGAGAGGTGGATCAAAACTTTTTACACCCAACCATTTTGTCAATTGTGCATTAAATATGTCCTAGTATATTAGAAAACTGATTTGGTCCAATTTTTCAACAATTATTTGGTAGTTCCTTCACAAAAAAACCTCCTTTCGGGCACTCGGAAAATGAAAAATGGTTTTTTCGTACAAAGAAAATGAAAACTTCCTTAGGGAACATTGTTTGCCATTACAATATGCACCCTTGTGCACAATATGAGATCATTTGAAAAAACTATGCCACGAACGTGGCCATAAGATTGATCATTTGGCTTGAAAGCCATGAATCTTCAGAGATGATAGCTCATTTCTGAGAACACTTTTTTAAAAAAATTGCCGTATTACAAGTTTGTTAGTTTTCTTGGGAACTTGGCCACATCTAATGACACAATGCGAAGGTTTCCCAATTTTTTGATTTTTTTTGAATTTTTTATGCCCGTTTCAAAATGCGGTCAAAACGGCGGGCTTGACCGTTCCTAGCTAGTGGTTGAATCATGGAAAAGTTTTGGTGTTTCTCTGATTAAATAGATACTTATGTACCTAGAAATGATTTTTGTAAAAAATAAATAGCAAACTATGAGGCAGCTGCAGTTCAAATTTGACCCGCTTCCAGCTGAATCGCCAGAAATTTGTCTTTTTCACGAGAGGTGGATCAAAACTTTTTACACCCAACCATTTTGTCAATTGTGCATTAAATATGTCCTAGTATTTTAGAAAATTGATTTGGTCCAATTTTGCAACAATTATTTGGTAGTTCCTTCACAAAAAAACCTCCCTTTGGGCACTCGGAAAATGAAAAATGGTTTTTTCGTCCAAAGAAAATGAAAACTTCCTTAGGCAACATTGTTTGCCATTCCAATATGCACCCTTGTGCACAATATGAGATCATTTGAACAAACTATGCCACGAACGGGGCCATAAGATTGATCATTTGGCTTGAAAGCCATGAATCTTCAGAGATGATAGCTCATTTCTGAGAACACTTTTTTAAAATAATTGCCATATTACAAGTTTGTTATTTTTCTTGGGAACTTGGCCACATATAATGACACAATGCGAAGGTTTCCCAATTTTTTGATTTTTTTGAATTTTTTATGCCCGTTTCAAAATGTGGTCAAAACGGCGGGCTTGACCGTTCCTAGCTAGTGGCTGAATCTTGGAAAACTTTTGGTGTTTCTCTGATTAAATAGATACTTATGTACCTAGAAATGATTTTTTTTAACGAATAAATAGCAACCTAAGAGGCAGCTGCAGTTCAAATTTGACCCGCTTCCAACTGAATCGGTAGAAATTTGTCTTTTTCACGAGAGGTGGATCAGAACTTTTTACACCCAACCATTTTGTCAATTGTGCATTAAATATGTCCTAGTATTTTAGAAAATTGATTTGGTCCAATTTTGCAACAATTATTTGGTAGTTCCTTCACAAAAAAACCTCCTTTCGGGCACTCAGAAAATGAAAAATGGTTTTTTCGTACAAAGAAAATGAAAACTTCCTTAGGCAACATTGTTTGCCATTCCAATATGCACCCTTGTGCACAATATGAGATCATTTGAAAAAACTATGCCACGAACGTGGCCATAAGATTGATCATTTGGCTTGAAAGCCATGAATCTTCAGAGATGATAGCTCATTTCTGAGAACACTTTTTTAAAATAATTGCCGTATTACAAGTTTGTTATTTTTCTTGCGAACTTGGCCACATCTAATGACACAATGCGAAGGTTTCCCAATTTTTTGATTTTTTTTGAATTTTTTATGCCCGTTTCAAAATGCGGTCAAAACGGCGGGCTTGACCGTTCCTAGCTAGTGGTTGAATCATGGAAAACTTTTGGTGTTTCTATGATTAAATAGATACTTATGTACCTAGAAATGATTTTTGTAAAAAATAAATAGCAAACTATGAGGCAGCTGCAGTTCAAATTTGACCCGCTTCCAGCTGAATCGCCGGAAATTTGTCTTTTTCACGAGAGGTGGATCAAAACTTTTTACACCCAACCATTTTGTCAATTGTGCATTAAATATGTCCTAGTATTTTAGAAAATTGATTTG
>NC_057794.1:49263835-49279553 GCF_018294505.1 Triticum aestivum | reverse complement strand
AATTGTGCATTAAATATGTCCTAGTATTTTAGAAAATTGATTTGGTCCAATTTTGCAACAATTATTTGGTAGTTCCTTCACAAAAAAACCTCCTTTCGGGCACTCGGAAAATGAAAAATGGTTTTTTCGTCCAAAGAAAATGAAAACTTCCTTAGGCAACATTGTTTGCCATTCCAATATGCACCCTTATGCACAATATGAGATCATTTGAACAAACTATGCCATGAATGTGGCCATAAGATTGATCATTTGGCTTGAAAGCCATGAATCTTCAGAGATGATAGCTCATTTCTGAGAACACTTTTTTAAAATAATTGCCGTATTACAAGTTTGTTATTTTGCTTGGGAACTTGGCCACATCTAATGACACAATGCGAAGGTTTCCCAATTTTTTGATTTTTTTTGAATTTTTTATGCCCGTTTCAAAATGCGGTCAAAACGGCGGGCTTGGCCGTTCCTAGCTAGTGGTTGAATCTTTGAAAACTTTTGGTGTTTCTCTGATTAAGTAGATACTTCTGTACCTAGAAATGATTTTTGTAAAAAATAAATAGCAAACTATGAGGAAGCTGCAGTTCAAATTTGACCCACTTCCAACTGAATCGGCGGAAATTTGTCTTTTTCACGAGAGGTGGATCAAAACTTTTTACACCCAATCATTTTGTCAATTGTGCATTAAATATGTCCTAGTATTTTAGAAAATTGATTTGGACCAATTTTTCAACAATTATTTGGTAGTTCCTTCACAAAAAAACCTCCTTTCGGGCACTCGGAAAATGAAAAATGGTTGTTTCGTCCAAAGAAAATGAAAACTTCCTTAGGCAACATTGTTTGCCATTCCAATATGCACCCTTGTGCACAATATGAGATCATTTGAACAAACTATGCCACGAATGTGGCCATAAGATTGATCATTTGGCTTGAAAGCCATGAATCTTCAGAGATGATAGCTCATTTCTGAGAACTATTTTTTAAAATAATTGTCGTATTACAAGTTTGTTATTTTTCTTGGGAACTTGGCCACATATAATGACACAATGCGAAGGTTTCCCAATTTTTTAATTTTTTTTGAATTTTTTATGCCCGTTTCAAAATGCGGTCAAGACGGCGGGCTTGACCGTTCCTAGCTAGTGGCTGAATCTTGGAAAACGTTTGGTGTTTCTCTTATTAAATAGATACTTATGTACCTAGAAATGATTTTTGTAAAAAATAAATAGCAAACTATGAGGCAGCTGCAGTTCAAATTTGACCCGCTTCCAACTAAATCGGCGGAAATTTGTCTTTTTCACGAGAGGTGGATCACAACTTTTTACACCCAACCATTTTGTCAATTGTGCATTAAATATGTCCTAGTATTTTAGAAAATTGATTTGGTCCAATTTTGCAACAATTATTTGGTAGTTCCTTCACAAAAAAACCTCCTTTCGGGCACTCGGAAAATGAAAAATGGTTTTTTCGTCCAAAGAAAATGAAAACTTCCTTAGGCAACATTGTTTGCCATTCCAATATGCACCCTTATGCACAATATGAGATCATTTGAACAAACTATGCCATGAATGTGGCCATAAGATTGATCATTTGGCTTGAAAGCCATGAATCTTCAGAGATGATAGCTCATTTCTGAGAACACTTTTTTAAAATAATTGCCGTATTACAAGTTTGTTATTTTGCTTGGGAACTTGGCCACATCTAATGACACAATGCGAAGGTTTCCCAATTTTTTGATTTTTTTTGAATTTTTTATGCCCGTTTCAAAATGCGGTCAAAACGGCGGGCTTGGCCGTTCCTAGCTAGTGGTTGAATCTTTGAAAACTTTTGGTGTTTCTCTGATTAAGTAGATACTTCTGTACCTAGAAATGATTTTTGTAAAAAATAAATAGCAAACTATGAGGCAGCTGCAGTTCAAATTTGACCCACTTCCAACTGAATCGGCGGAAATTTGTCTTTTTCACGAGAGGTGGATCAAAACTTTTTACACCCAACCATTTTGTCAATTGTGCATTAAATATGTCCTAGTATTTTAGAAAATTGATTTGGACCAATTTTTCAACAATTATTTGGTAGTTCCTTCACAAAAAAACCTCCTTTCGGGCACTCGGAAAATGAAAAATGGTTTTTTCGTCCAAAGAAAATGAAAACTTCCTTAGGCAACATTGTTTGCCATTCCAATATGCACCCTTGTGCACAATATGAGATCATTTGAACAAACTATGCCACGAATGTGGCCATAAGATTGATCATTTGGCTTGAAAGCCATGAATCTTCAGAGATGATAGCTCATTTCTGAGAACTATTTTTTAAAATAATTGCCGTATGACAAGTTTGTTATTTTTCTTGGGAACTTGGCCACATATAATGACACAATGCGAAGGTTTCCCAATTTTTTGATTTTTTTTGAATTTTTTATGCCCGTTTCAAAATGCGGTCAAAATGGCGGGCTTCACCGTTCCTAGCTAGTGGCTGAATCTTGGAAAACTTTTGGTGTTTCTCTGATTAAATAGATACATATGTACCTAGAAATGATTTTTGTAAAAAATAAATAGCAAACTATGAGGCAGCTGCAGTTCAGATTTGACCCGCTTCCAACTGAATCGGCGGAAATTTGTCTTTTTCACGAGAGGTGGATCAAAACTTTTTACACCCAACCATTTTGTCAATTGTGCATTAATTATGTCCTAGTATTTTAGAAAATTGATTTGGTCCAATTTTGCAACAATTATTTGGTAGTTCCTTCACAAAAAAACCTCCTTTCGGGCACTCGGAAAATGAAAAATGGTTTTTTCGTCCAAAGAAAATGAAAACTTCCTTAGGCAACATTGTTTGCCATTCCAATATGCACCCTTGTGCACAATATGAGATCATTTGAACAAACTATGCCACGAACGTGGCCATAAGATTGATCATTTGGCTTGAAAGCCATGAATCTTCACAGATGATAGCTCATTTCTGAGAACACTTTTTTAAAATAATTGTCGTATTACAAGTTTGTTATTTTTCTTGGGAACTTGGCCACATATAATGACACAATGCGAAGGTTTCCCAATTTTTTGATTTTTTTTGAATTTTTTATGCCCGTTTCAAAATGCGGTCAAAACAGCGGGCTTGACCGTTCCTAGCTAGTGGGTGAATCTTGGAAAACTTTTGGTGTTTCTCTGATTAAATATATACTTATGTACCTAGAAATGATTCTTGTAAAAAATAAATAGCAAACTATGAGGCAGCTGCAGTTCAAATTTGACCCGCTTCCACCTGAATCGGCGGAAATTTGTCTTTTTCACGAGAGGTGGATCAAAACTATTTACACCCAACCATTTTGTCAATTGTGCATTAAATATGTCCTAGTATTTTAGAAAATTGATTTGGTCCAATTTTGCAACAATTATTTGGTAGTTCCTTCACAAAAAAACCTCCTTTCGGGCACTCGGAAAATGAAAAATGCTTTTTTCGTACAAAGAAAATGAAAACTTCCTTAGGCAACATTGTTTGCCATTCCAATATGCACCCTTGTGCACAATATGAGATCATTTGAAAAAACTATGCCACGAACGTGGCCATAAGATTGATCATTTGGCTTGAAAGCCATGAATCTTCAGAGATGATAGCTCATTTCTGAGAACTATTTTTTAAAATAATTGCCGTATTACAAGTTTGTTATTTTTCTTGGGAACTTGGCCACATATAATGACACAATGCGAAGGTTTCCCAATTTTTTAATTTTTTTTGAATTTTTTATGCCCGTTTCAAAATGCGGTCAAGACGGCGGGCTTGACCGTTCCTAGCTAGTGGTTGAATCTTGGAAAACTTTTGGTGCTTCTCTGATTAAATAGATACTTATGTACCTAGAAATGATTTTTGTAAAAAATAAATAGCAAACTATGAGGCGGCTGCAGTTCAAATTTGACCCGCTTCCACCTGAATCGGCGGAAATTTGTCTTTTTCACAAGAGGTGGATCACAACTTTTTACACCCAACCATTTTGTCAATTGTGCATTAAATATGTCCTAGTATTTTAGAAAATTGATTTAGTCCAATTTTGCAACAATTATTTGGTAGTTCCTTCACAAAAAAACCTCCTTTCGGACACTCGGAAAATGAAAAATGGTTTTTTCGTCCAAAGAAAATGAAAACTTCCTTAGGCAACATTGTTTGCCATTCCAATATGCACCCTTGTGCACAATATGAGATCATTTGAACAAACTATGCCACGAATGTGGCCATAAGATTGATCATTTGGCTTGAAAGCCATGAATCTTCAGAGATGATAGCTCATTTCTGAGAACACTTTTTTAAAATAATTGCCGTATTACAAGTTTTTTATTTTTCTTGGGAACTTGGCCACATCTAATGACACAATGCGAAGGTTTCCCAATTTTTTTTTGAATTTTTTATGCCCGTTTCAAAATGCGGTCAAAACGGCGGGCTTGACCGTTCCTAGCTAGTGGTTGAATCTTGGAAAACTTTTGGTGTTTCTCTGATTAAGTAGATACTTATGTACCTAGAAATGATTTTTGTAAAAAATAAATAGCAAACTATGAGGCAGCTGCAGTTCAAATTTGACCCGCTTCCAACTGAATCGGCGGAAATTTGTCTTTTTCACGAGAGGTGGATCAAAACATTTTACACCCAACCATTTTGTCAATTGTGCATTAAATATGTCCTAGTATTTTAGAAAATTGATTTGGTCCAATTTTTCAACAATTATTTGGTAGTTCCTTCACAAAAAAACCTCCTTTCGGGCACTCGGAAAATGAAAAATGGTTTTTTCGTCCAAAGAAAATGAAAACTTCCTTAGGCAACATTGTTTGCCATTCCAATATGCACCCTTGTGCACAATATGAGATCATTTGAACAAACTATGCCACGAATGTGGCCATAACATTGATCATTTGGCTTGAAAGCCATGAATCTTCAGAGATGATAGCTCATTTCTGAGAACTATTTTTTAAAACAATTGCCGTATTACAAGTTTGTTATTTTTCTTGGGAACTTGGCCACATATAATGACACAATGCGAAGGTTCCCCAATTTTTTGATTTTTTTTTGAATTTTTTATGCCCGTTTCAAAATGCGGTCAAGACGGCGGGCTTGACCGTTCCTAGCTAGTGGCTGAATCTTGGAAAACTTTTGGTGTTTCTCTGATTAAATAGATACTTATGTACCTAGAAATGATTTTTGTAAAAAATAAATAGCAAACTATGAGGCAGCTGCAGTTCAAATTTGACCCGCTTCCAACTAAATCGGCGGAAATTTGTCTTTTTCACGAGAGGTGGATCACAACTTTTTACACCCAACCATTTTGTCAATTGTGCATTAAATATGTCCTAGTATTTTAGAAAATTGATTTGGTCCAATTTTTCAACAATTATTTGGTAGTTCCTTCACAAAAAAACCTCCTTTCGGGCACTCGGAAAATGAAAAATGGTTTTTTCGTCCAAAGAAAATGAAAACTTCCTTAGGCAACATTGTTTGCCATTCCAATATGCACCCTTGTGCACAATATGAGATCATTTGAACAAACTATGCCACGAATGTGGCCATAACATTGATCATTTGGCTTGAAAGCCATGAATCTTCAGAGATGATAGCTCATTTCTGAGAACTATTTTTTAAAACAATTGCCGTATTACAAGTTTGTTATTTTTCTTGGGAACTTGGCCACATATAATGACACAATGCGAAGGTTTCCCAATTTTTTGATTTTTTTTTGAATTTTTTATGCCCGTTTCAAAATGCGGTCAAGACGGCGGGCTTGACCGTTCCTAGCTAGTGGTTGAATCATGGAAAACTTTTGGTGTTTATCTGATTAAATAGATACTTATGTACCTAGAAATGATTTTTGTAAAAAATAAATAGCAAACTATGAGGCAGCTGCAGTTCAAATTTGACCCGCTTCCAGCTGAATCGCCGGAAATTTGTCTTTTTCACGAGAGGTGGATCAAAACTTTTTACACCCAACCATTTTGTCAATTGTGCATTAAATATGTCCTAGTATTTTAGAAAATTGATTTGGTCCAATTTTGCAACAATTATTTGGTAGTTCCTTCACAAAAAAACCTCCTTTCGGGCACTCGGAAAATGAAAAATGGTTTTTTCGTCCAAAGAAAATGAAAACTTCCTTAGGCAACATTGTTTGCCATTCCAATATGCACCCTTATGCACAATATGAGATCATTTGAACAAACTATGCCATGAATGTGGCCATAAGATTGATCATTTGGCTTGAAAGCCATGAATCTTCAAAGATGATAGCTCATTTCTGAGAACACTTTTTTAAAATAATTGCCGTATTACAACTTTGTTATTTTGCTTGGGAACTTGGCCACATCTAATGACACAATGCGAAGGTTTCCCAATTTTTTGATTTTTTTTTGAATTTTTTATGCCCGTTTCAAAATGCGGTCAAAACGGCGGGCTTGGCCGTTCCTAGCTAGTGGTTGAATCTTTGAAAACTTTTGGTGTTTCTCTGATTAAGTAGATACTTCTGTACCTAGAAATGATTTTTGTAAAAAATAAATAGCAAACTATGAGGCAGCTGCAGTTCAAATTTGACCCACTTCCAACTGAATCGGCGGAAATTTGTCTTTTTCACGAGAGGTGGATCAAAACTTTTTACACCCAACCATTTTGTCAATTGTGCATTAAATATGTCCTAGTATTTTAGAAAATTGATTTGGACCAATTTTTCAACAATTATTTGGTAGTTCCTTCACAAAAAACCTCCTTTCGGGCACTCGGAAAATGAAAAATGGTTTTTTCGTCCAAAGAAAATGAAAACTTCCTTAGGCAACATTGTTTGCCATTCCAATATGCACCCTTGTGCACAATATGAGATCATTTGAACAAACTATGCCACGAATGTGGCCATAAGATTGATCATTTGGCTTGAAAGCCATGAATCTTCAGAGATGATAGCTCATTTCTGAGAACTATTTTTTAAAATAATTGCCGTATTACAAGTTTGTTATTTTTCTTGGGAACTTGGCCACATATAATGACACAATGCGAAGGTTTCCCAATTTTTTGATTTTTTTTTGAATTTTTTATGCCCGTTTCAAAATGCGGTCAAGACGGCGGGCTTGACCGTTCCTAGCTAGTGGCTGAATCTTGGAAAACTTTTGGTGTTTCTCTGATTAAATAGATACTTATGTACCTAGAAATGATTTTTGTAAAAAATAAATAGCAAACTATGAGGCAGCTGCAGTTCAAATTTGACCCGCTTCCAACTAAATCGGCGGAAATTTGTCTTTTTCACGAGAGGTGGATCACAACTTTTTACACCCAACCATTTTGTTAATTGTGCATTAAATATGTCCTAGTATTTTAGAAAATTGATTTGGTCCAATTTTGCAACAATTATTTGGTAGTTCCTTCACAAAAAAACCTCCTTTCGGGCACTCGGAAAATGAAAAATGGTTTTTTCGTCCAAAGAAAATGAAAACTTCCTTAGGCAACATTGTTTGCCATTCCAATATGCACCCTTATGCACAATATGAGATCATTTGAACAAACTATGCCATGAATGTGGCCATAAGATTGATCATTTGGCTTGAAAGCCATGAATCTTCAGAGATGATAGCTCATTTCTGAGAACACTTTTTTAAAATAATTGCCGTATTACAAGTTTGTTATTTTGCTTGGGAACTTGGCCACATCTAATGACACAATGCGAAGGTTTCCCAATTTTTTGATTTTTTTTGAATTTTTTATGCCCGTTTCAAAATGCGGTCAAAACGGCGGGCTTGGCCGTTCCTAGCTAGTGGTTGAATCTTTGAAAACTTTTGGTGTTTCTCTGATTAAGTAGATACTTCTGTACCTAGAAATGATTTTTGTAAAAAATAAATAGCAAACTATGAGGCAGCTGCAGTTCAAATTTGACCCACTTCCAACTGAATCGGCGGAAATTTGTCTTTTTCACGAGAGGTGGATCAAAACTTTTTACACCCAACCATTTTGTCAATTGTGCATTAAATATGTCCTAGTATTTTAGAAAATTGATTTGGACCAATTTTTCAACAATTATTTGGTAGTTCCTTCACAAAAAAACCTCCTTTCGGGCACTCGGAAAATGAAAAATGGTTTTTTCGTCCAAAGAAAATGAAAACTTCCTTAGGCAACATTGTTTGCCATTCCAATATGCACCCTTGTGCACAATATGAGATCATTTGAACAAACTATGCCACGAATGTGGCCATAAGATTGATCATTTGGCTTGAAAGCCATGAATCTTCAGAGATGATAGCTCATTTCTGAGAACTATTTTTTAAAATAATTGCCGTATGACAAGTTTGTTATTTTTCTTGGGAACTTGGCCACATATAATGACACAATGCGAAGGTTTCCCAATTTTTTGATTTTTTTTTGAATTTTTTATGCCCGTTTCAAAATGCGGTCAAAATGGCGGGCTTCACCGTTCCTAGCTAGTGGCTGAATCTTGGAAAACTTTTGGTGTTTCTCTGATTAAATAGATACATATGTACCTAGAAATGATTTTTGTAAAAAATAAATAGCAAACTATGAGGCAGCTGCAGTTCAGATTTGACCCGCTTCCAACTGAATCGGCGGAAATTTGTCTTTTTCACGAGAGGTGGATCAAAACTTTTTACACCCAACCATTTTGTCAATTGTGCATTAATTATGTCCTAGTATTTTAGAAAATTGATTTGGTCCAATTTTGCAACAATTATTTGGTAGTTCCTTCACAAAAAAACCTCCTTTCGGGCACTCGGAAAATGAAAAATGGTTTTTTCGTCCAAAGAAAATGAAAACTTCCTTAGGCAACATTGTTTGCCATTCCAATATGCACCCTTGTGCACAATATGAGATCATTTGAACAAACTATGCCACGAACGTGGCCATAAGATTGATCATTTGGCTTGAAAGCCATGAATCTTCACAGATGATAGCTCATTTCTGAGAACACTTTTTTAAAATAATTGTCGTATTACAAGTTTGTTATTTTTCTTGGGAACTTGGCCACATATAATGACACAATGCGAAGGTTTCCCAATTTTTTGATTTTTTTTGAATTTTTTATGCCCGTTTCAAAATGCGGTCAAAACAGCGGGCTTGACCGTTCCTAGCTAGTGGGTGAATCTTGGAAAACTTTTGGTGTTTCTCTGATTAAATATATACTTATGTACCTAGAAATGATTCTTGTAAAAAATAAATAGCAAACTATGAGGCAGCTGCAGTTCAAATTTGACCCGCTTCCACCTGAATCGGCGGAAATTTGTCTTTTTCACGAGAGGTGGATCAAAACTATTTACACCCAACCATTTTGTCAATTGTGCATTAAATATGTCCTAGTATTTTAGAAAATTGATTTGGTCCAATTTTGCAACAATTATTTGGTAGTTCCTTCACAAAAAAACCTCCTTTCGGGCACTCGGAAAATGAAAAATGCTTTTTTCGTACAAAGAAAATGAAAACTTCCTTAGGCAACATTGTTTGCCATTCCAATATGCACCCTTGTGCACAATATGAGATCATTTGAAAAAACTATGCCACGAACGTGGCCATAAGATTGATCATTTGGCTTGAAAGCCATGAATCTTCAGAGATGATAGCTCATTTCTGAGAACACTTTTTTAAAATAATTGCCGTATTACAAGTTTGTTATTTTTCTTGCGAACTTGGCCACATCTAATGACACAATGCGAAGGTTTCCCAATTTTTTGATTTTTTTTGAATTTTTTATGCCCGTTTCAAAATGCGGTCAAAACGGCGGGCTTGACCGTTCCTAGCTAGTGGTTGAATCATGGAAAACTTTTGGTGTTTATCTGATTAAATAGATACTTATGTACCTAGAAATGATTTTTGTAAAAAATAAATAGCAAACTATGAGGCAGCTGCAGTTCAAATTTGACCCGCTTCCAGCTGAATCGCCGGAAATTTGTCTTTTTCACGAGAGGTGGATCAAAACTTTTTACACCCAACCATTTTGTCAATTGTGCATTAAATATGTCCTAGTATTTTAGAAAATTGATTTGGTCCAATTTTGCAACAATTATTTGGTAGTTCCTTCACAAAAAACCTCCTTTCGGGCACTCGGAAAATGAAAAATGGTTTTTTCGTCCAAAGAAATTGAAAACTTCCTTAGGCAACATTGTTTGCCATTCCAATATGCACCCTTGTGCACAATATGAGATCATTTGAACAAACTATACCACGAATGTGGCCATAAGATTGATCATTTGGCTAGAAAGCCATGAATCTTCAAAGATGATAGCTCATTTCTGAGAACTATTTTTTAAAATAATTGCCGTATTACGAGTTTGTTATTTTTCTTGGGAACTTGGCCACATATAATGACACAATGCGAAGGTTTCCCAATTTTTTGATTTTTATTTGAATTTTTTATGCCCGTTTCAAAATGCGGTCAAGACGGCGGGCTTGACCGTTCCTAGCTAGTGGCTGAATCTTGGAAAACTTTTGGTGCTTCTCTGATTAAATAGATACTTATGTACCTAGAAATGATTTTTGTAAAAAATAAATAGCAAACTATGAGGCAGCTGCAGTTCAAATTTGACCCGCTTCCACCTGAATCGGCGGAAATTTGTCTTTTTCACAAGAGGTGGATCACAACTTTTTACACCCAACCATTTTGTCAATTGTGCATTAAATATGTCCTAGTATTTTAGAAAATTGATTTAGTCCAATTTTGCAACAATTATTTGGTAGTTCCTTCACAAAAAAACCTCCTTTCGGACACTCGGAAAATGAAAAATGGTTTTTTCGTCCAAAGAAAATGAAAACTTCCTTAGGCAACATTGTTTGCCATTCCAATATGCACCCTTGTGCACAATATGAGATCATTTGAACAAACTATGCCACGAATGTGGCCATAAGATTGATCATTTGGCTTGAAAGCCATGAATCTTCAGAGATGATAGCTCATTTCTGAGAACACTTTTTTAAAATAATTGCCGTATTACAAGTTTTTTATTTTTCTTGGGAACTTGGCCACATCTAATGACACAATGCGAAGGTTTCCCAATTTTTTTTTGAATTTTTTATGCCCGTTTCAAAATGCGGTCAAAACGGCGGGCTTGACCGTTCCTAGCTAGTGGTTGAATCTTGGAAAACTTTTGGTGTTTCTCTGATTAAGTAGATACTTATGTACCTAGAAATGATTTTTGTAAAAAATAAATAGCAAACTATGAGGCAGCTGCAGTTCAAATTTGACCCGCTTCCAACTGAATCGGCGGAAATTTGTCTTTTTCACGAGAGGTGGATCAAAACTTTTTACACCCAACCATTTTGTCAATTGTGCATTAAATATGTCCTAGTATATTAGAAAACTGATTTGGTCCAATTTTTCAACAATTATTTGGTAGTTCCTTCACAAAAAAACCTCCTTTCGGGCACTCGGAAAATGAAAAATGGTTTTTTCGTACAAAGAAAATGAAAACTTCCTTAGGGAACATTGTTTGCCATTACAATATGCACCCTTGTGCACAATATGAGATCATTTGAAAAAACTATGCCACGAACGTGGCCATAAGATTGATCATTTGGCTTGAAAGCCATGAATCTTCAGAGATGATAGCTCATTTCTGAGAACACTTTTTTAAAATAATTGCCGTATTACAAGTTTGTTATTTTTCTTGGGAACTTGGCCACATCTAATGACACAATGCGAAGGTTTCCCAATTTTTTGATTTTTTTTGAATTTTTTATGCCCGTTTCAAAATGCGGTCAAAACGGCGGGCTTGACCGTTCCTAGCTAGTGGTTGAATCTTGGAAAACTTTTGGTGTTTCTCTTATTAAATAGATACTTATGTACCTAGAAATGATTTTTGTAAAAAATAAATAGCAAACTATGAGGCAGCTGCAGTTCAAATTTGACCCGCTTCCAGCTGAATCACCGGAAATTTGTCTTTTTCACGAGAGGTGGATCAAAACTTTTTACACCCAACCATTTTTTCAATTGTGCATTAAATATGTCCTAGTATTTTAGAAAATTGATTTAGTCCAATTTTGCAACAATTATTTGGTAGTTCCTTCACAAAAAAACCTCCTTTCGGGCACTCGGAAAATGAAAAATGGTTTTTTCGTACAAAGAAAATGAAAACTTCCTTAGGCAACATTGTTTGCCATTCCAATATGCACCCTTGTGCACAATATGAGATCATTTGAAAAAACTTTGCCACGAACGTGGCCATAAGATTGATCATTTGGCTTGAAAGCCATGAATCTTCAGAGATGATAGCTCATTTCTGAGAACACTTTTTTAAAATAATTGCCGTATTACAAGTTTGTTATTTTTCTTGGGAACTTGGCCACATCTAATGACACAATGCGAAGGTTTCCCAATTTTTTGATTTTTTTTGAATTTTTTATGCCCGTTTCAAAATGCGGTCAAAACGGCGGGCTTGACCGTTCCTAGCTAGTGGTTGAATCTTGGAAAACTTTTGGTGTTTCTCTGATTAAATAGATACTTATGTACCTAGAAATGATTTTTGTAAAAAATAAATAGCAAACTATGAGGCAGCTGCAGTTCAAATTTGACCCGCTTCCATCTGAATCGCCGGAAATTTGTCTTTTTCACGAGAGGTGGATCAAAACTTTTTACACCCAACCATTTTGTCAATTGTGCATTAAATATGTCCTAGTATTTTAGAAAATTGATTTGGTCCAATTTTGCAACAATTATTTGGTAGTTCCTTCACAAGAAAACCTCCTTTCGGGCACTCGGAAAATGAAAAATGGTTTTTTCGTCCAAAGAAAATGAAAACTTCCTTAGGCAACATTGTTTGCCATTCCAATATGCACCCTTGTGCACAATATGAGATCATTTGAACAAACTATACCACGAATGTGGCCATAAGATTGATCATTTGGCTAGAAAGCCATGAATCTTCAGAGATGATAGCTCATTTCTGAGAACTATTTTTTAAAATAATTGTCGTATTACAAGTTTGTTATTTTTCTTGGGAACTTGGCCACATATAATGACACAATGCGAAGGTTTCCCAATTTTTTGATTTTTTTTGAATTTTTTATGCCCGTTTCAAAATGCGGTCAAGACGGCGGGCTTGACCGTTCCTAGCTAGTGGCTGAATCTTGGAAAACTTTTGGTGCTTCTCTGATTAAATAGATACTTATGTACCTAGAAATGATTTTTGTAAAAAATAAATAGCAAACTATGAGGCAGCTGCAGTTCAAATTTGACCCGCTTCCACCTGAATCGGCGGAAATTTGTCTTTTTCACGAGAGGTGGATCACAACTTTTTACATCCAACCATTTTGTCAATTGTGCATTAAATATGTCCTAGTATTTTAGAAAATTGATTTAGTCCAATTTTGCAACAATTATTTGGTAGTTCCTTCACAAAAAAACCTCCTTTCGGGCACTCGGAAAATGAAAAATGGTTTTTTCGTCTAAAGAAAATGAAAACTTCCTTAGGCAACATTGTTTGCCATTCCAATATGCACCCTTGTGCACAATATGAGATCATTTGAACAAACTATGCCACGAATGTGGCCATAAGATTGATCATTTGGCTTGAAAGCCATGAATCTTCAGAGATGATAGCTCATTTCTGAGAACACTTTTTTAAAATAATTGCCGTATTACAAGTTTTTTATTTTTCTTGGGAACTTGGCCACATCTAATGACACAATGCGAAGGTTTCCCAATTTTTTTTCTGAATTTTTTATGCCCGTTTCAAAATGCGGTCAAAACGGCGGGCTTGACCGTTCCTAGCTAGTGGTTGAATCTTGGAAAACTTTTGGTGTTTCTCTGATTAAGTAGATACTTATGTACCTAGAAATGATTTTTGTAAAAAATAAATAGCAAACTATGAGGCAGCTGCAGTTCAAATTTGACCCGCTTCCAACTGAATCGGCGGAAATTTGTCTTTTTCACGGGAGGTGGATCAAAACATTTTACACCCAACCATTTTGTCAATTGTGCATTAAATATGTCGTAGTATTTTAGAAAATTGATTTGGTCCAATTTTTCAACAATTATTTGGTAGTTCCTTCACAAAAAAACCTCCTTTCGGGCACTCGGAAAATGAAAAATGGTTTTTTCGTCCAAAGAAAATGAAAACTTCCTTAGGCAACATTGTTTGCCATTCCAATATGCACCCTTGTGCACAATATGAGATCATTTGAACAAACTATGCCACGAATGTGGCCATAACATTGATCATTTGGCTTGAAAGCCATGAATCTTCAGAGATGATAGCTCATTTCTGAGAACTATTTTTTAAAACAATTGCCGTATTACAAGTTTGTTATTTTTCTTGGGAACTTGGCCACATATAATGACACAATGCGAAGGTTCCCCAATTTTTTGAATTTTTTTGAATTTTTTATGCCCGTTTCAAAATGCGGTCAAAACGGCGGGCTTGACCGTTCCTAGCTAGTGGTTGAATCTTCGAAAACTTTTGGTGTTTCTATTATTAAGTAGATACTTATGTACCTAGAAATGATTTTTGTAAAAAGTAAATAGCAAACTATGAGGCAGCTGCAGTTCAAATTTGACCCGCTTCCAACTGAATCGGCGGAAATTTGTCTTTTTCACGAGAGGTGGATCAAAACTTTTTACACCCAACCATTTTGTCAATTGTGCATTAAATATGTCCTAGTATTTTAGAAAATTGATTTAGTCCAATTTTGCAACAATTATTTGGTAGTTCCTTCACAAAAAAACCTCCTTTCGGGCACTCGGAAAATGAAAAATGGTTTTTTCGTACAAAGAAAATGAAAACTTCCTTAGGCAACATTGTTTGCCATTCCAATATGCACCCTTGTGCACAATATGAGATCATTTGAAAAAACTTTGCCACGAACGTGGCCATAAGATTGATCATTTGGCTTGAAAGCCATGAATCTTCAGAGATGATAGCTCATTTCTGAGAACACTTTTTTAAAATAATTGCCGTATTACAGGTTTGTTATTTTTCTTGGGAACTTGGCCACATCTAATGACACAATGCGAAGGTTTCCCAATTTTTTGATTTTTTTTGAATTTTTTATGCCCGTTTCAAAATGCGGTCAAAACGGCGGGCTTGACCGTTCCTAGCTAGTGGTTGAATCTTGGAAAACTTTTGGTGTTTCTCTGATTAAATAGATACTTATGTACCTAGAAATGATTTTTGTAAAAAATAAATAGCAAACTATGAGGCAGCTGCAGTTCAAATTTGACCCGCTTCCATCTGAATCGCCGGAAATTTGTCTTTTTCACGAGAGGTGGATCAAAACTTTTTACACCCAACCATTTTGTCAATTGTGCATTAAATATGTCCTAGTATTTTCGAAAATTGATTTGGTCCAATTTTGCAACAATTATTTGGTAGTTCCTTCACAAGAAAACCTCCTTTCGGGCACTCGGAAAATGAAAAATGGTTTTTTCGTCCAAAGAAAATGAAAACTTCCTTAGGCAACATTGTTTGCCATTCCAATATGCACCCTTGTGCACAATATGAGATCATTTGAACAAACTATACCACGAATGTGGCCATAAGATTGATCATTTGGCTAGAAAGCCATGAATCTTCAGAGATGATAGCTCATTTCTGAGAACTATTTTTTAAAATAATTGTCGTATTACAAGTTTGTTATTTTTCTTGGGAACTTGGCCACATATAATGACACAATGCGAAGGTTTCCCAATTTTTTGATTTTTTTTGAATTTTTTATGCCCGTTTCAAAATGCGGTCAAGACGGCGGGCTTGACCGTTCCTAGCTAGTGGCTGAATCTTGGAAAACT
>NC_057794.1:49133102-49263825 GCF_018294505.1 Triticum aestivum | reverse complement strand
CCATGAATCTTCAGAGATGATAGCTCATTTCTGAGAACACTTTTTTAAAATAATTGCCGTATTACAAGTTTTTTATTTTTCTTGGGAACTTGGCCACATCTAATGACACAATGCGAAGGTTTCCCAATTTTTTTTCTGAATTTTTTATGCCCGTTTCAAAATGCGGTCAAAACGGCGGGCTTGACCGTTCCTAGCTAGTGGTTGAATCTTGGAAAACTTTTGGTGTTTCTCTGATTAAGTAGATACTTATGTACCTAGAAATGATTTTTGTAAAAAATAAATAGCAAACTATGAGGCAGCTGCAGTTCAAATTTGACCCGCTTCCAACTGAATCGGCGGAAATTTGTCTTTTTCACGGGAGGTGGATCAAAACATTTTACACCCAACCATTTTGTCAATTGTGCATTAAATATGTCCTAGTATTTTAGAAAATTGATTTGGTCCAATTTTTCAACAATTATTTGGTAGTTCCTTCACAAAAAAACCTCCTTTCGGGCACTCGGAAAATGAAAAATGGTTTTTTCGTCCAAAGAAAATGAAAACTTCCTTAGGCAACATTGTTTGCCATTCCAATATGCACCCTTGTGCACAATATGAGATCATTTGAACAAACTATGCCACGAATGTGGCCATAACATTGATCATTTGGCTTGAAAGCCATGAATCTTCAGAGATGATAGCTCATTTCTGAGAACTATTTTTTAAAACAATTGCCGTATTACAAGTTTGTTATTTTTCTTGGGAACTTGGCCACATATAATGACACAATGCGAAGGTTCCCCAATTTTTTGAATTTTTTTTGAATTTTTTATGCCCGTTTCAAAATGCGGTCAAGACGGCGGGCTTGACCGTTCCTAGCTAGTGGCTGAATCTTGGAAAACTTTTGGTGTTTCTATGATTAAATAGATACTTATGTACCTAGAAATGATTTTTGTAAAAAATAAATAGCAAACTATGAGGCAGCTGCAGTTCAAATTTGACCCGCTTCCAACTAAATCGGCGGAAATTTGACTTTTTCACGAGAGGTGGATCACAACTTTTTACACCCAACCATTTTGTCAATTGTGCATTAAATATGTCCTAGTATTTTAGAAAATTGATTTGGTCCAATTTTTCAACAATTATTTGGTAGTTCCTTCACAAAAAAACCTCCTTTCGGGCACTCGGAAAATGAAAAATGGTTTTTTCGTCCAAAGAAAATGAAAACTTCCTTAGGCAACATTGTTTGCCATTCCAATATGCACCCTTGTGCACAATATGAGATCATTTGAATAAACTATGCCACGAATGTGGCCATAACATTGATCATTTGGCTTGAAAGCCATGAATCTTCAGAGATGATAGCTCATTTCTGAGAACTATTTTTTAAAACAATTGCCGTATTACAAGTTTGTTATTTTTCTTGGGAACTTGGCCACATATAATGACACAATGCGAAGGTTTCCCAATTTTTTGATTTTTTTTTGAATTTTTTATGCCCGTTTCAAAATGCGGTCAAGACGGCGGGCTTGACCGTTCCTAGCTAGTGGCTGAATCTTGGAAAACTTTTGGTGTTTCTCTGATTAAATAGATACTTATGTACCTAGAAATGATTTTTGTAAAAAATAAATAGCAAACTATGAGGCAGCTGCAGTTCAAATTTGACCCGCTTCCAACTAAATCGGCGGAAATTTGTCTTTTTCACGAGAGGTGGATCACAACTTTTTACACCCAACCATTTTGTCAATTGTGCATTAAATATGTCCTAGTATTTTAGAAAATTGATTTGGTCCAATTTTGCAACAATTATTTGGTAGTTCCTTCACAAAAAAACCTCCTTTCGGGCACTCGGAAAATGAAAAATGGTTTTTTCGTCCAAAGAAAATGAAAACTTCCTTAGGCAACATTGTTTGCCATTCCAATATGCACCCTTATGCACAATATGAGATCATTTGAACAAACTATGCCATGAATGTGGCCATAAGATTGATCATTTGGCTTGAAAGCCATGAATCTTCAGAGATGATAGCTCATTTCTGAGAACACTTTTTTAAAATAATTGCCGTATTACAACTTTGTTATTTTGCTTGGGAACTTGGCCACATCTAATGACACAATGCGAAGGTTTCCCAATTTTTTGATTTTTTTTGAATTTTTATGCCCGTTTCAAAATGCGGTCAAAACGGCGGGCTTGGCCGTTCCTAGCTAGTGGTTGAATCTTTGAAAACTTTTGGTGTTTCTCTGATTAAGTAGATACTTCTGTACCTAGAAATGATTTTTGTAAAAAATAAATAGCAAACTATGAGGCAGCTGCAGTTCAAATTTGACCCACTTCCAACTGAATCGGCGGAAATTTGTCTTTTTCACGAGAGGTGGATCAAAACTTTTTACACCCAACCATTTTGTCAATTGTGCATTAAATATGTCCTAGTATTTTAGAAAATTGATTTGGACCAATTTTTCAACAATTATTTGGTAGTTCCTTCACAAAAAAACCTCCTTTCGGGCACTCGGAAAATGAAAAATGGTTTTTTCGTCCAAAGAAAATGAAAACTTCCTTAGGCAACATTGTTTGCCATTCCAATATGCACCCTTGTGCACAATATGAGATCATTTGAACAAACTATGCCACGAATGTGGCCATAAGATTGATCATTTGGCTTGAAAGCCATGAATCTTCAGAGATGATAGCTCATTTCCGAGAACTATTTTTTAAAATAATTGCCGTATTACAAGTTTGTTATTTTTCTTGGGAACTTGGCCACATATAATGACACAATGCGAAGGTTTCCCAATTTTTTGATTTTTTTTTGAATTTTTTATGCCCGTTTCAAAATGCGGTCAAGACGGCGGGCTTGACCGTTCCTAGCTAGTGGCTGAATCTTGGAAAACTTTTGGTGTTTCTCTGATTAAATAGATACTTATGTACCTAGAAATGATTTTTGTAAAAAATAAATAGCAAACTATGAGGCAGCTGCAGTTCAAATTTGACCCGCTTCCAACTAAATCGGCGGAAATTTGTCTTTTTCACGAGAGGTGGATCACAACTTTTTACACCCAACCATTTTGTCAATTGTGCATTAAATATGTCCTAGTATTTTAGAAAATTGATTTGGTCCAATTTTGCAACAATTATTTGGTAGTTCCTTCACAAAAAAACCTCCTTTCGGGCACTCGGAAAATGAAAAATGGTTTTTTCGTCCAAAGAAAATGAAAACTTCCTTAGGCAACATTGTTTGCCATTCCAATATGCACCCTTATGCACAATATGAGATCATTTGAACAAACTATGCCATGAATGTGGCCATAAGATTGATCATTTGGCTTGAAAGCCATGAATCTTCAGAGATGATAGCTCATTTCTGAGAACACTTTTTTAAAATAATTGCCGTATTACAACTTTGTTATTTTGCTTGGGAACTTGGCCACATCTAATGACACAATGCGAAGGTTTCCCAATTTTTTGATTTTTTTTGAATTTTTATGCCCGTTTCAAAATGCGGTCAAAACGGCGGGCTTGGCCGTTCCTAGCTAGTGGTTGAATCTTTGAAAACTTTTGGTGTTTCTCTGATTAAGTAGATACTTCTGTACCTAGAAATGATTTTTGTAAAAAATAAATAGCAAACTATGAGGCAGCTGCAGTTCAAATTTGACCCACTTCCAACTGAATCGGCGGAAATTTGTCTTTTTCACGAGAGGTGGATCAAAACTTTTTACACCCAACCATTTTGTCAATTGTGCATTAAATATGTCCTAGTATTTTAGAAAATTGATTTGGACCAATTTTTCAACAATTATTTGGTAGTTCCTTCACAAAAAAACCTCCTTTCGGGCACTCGGAAAATGAAAAATGGTTTTTTCGTCCAAAGAAAATGAAAACTTCCTTAGGCAACATTGTTTGCCATTCCAATATGCACCCTTGTGCACAATATGAGATCATTTGAACAAACTATGCCACGAATGTGGCCATAAGATTGATCATTTGGCTTGAAAGCCATGAATCTTCAGAGATGATAGCTCATTTCTGAGAACACTTTTTTAAAATAATTGCCGTATTACAAGTTTGTTATTTTTCTTAGGAACTTGGCCACATATAATCACACAATGCGAAGGTTTCCCAATTTTTTGATTTTTTTGAATTTTTTATGCCCGTTTCAAAATGCGGTCAAAACGGCGGGCTTGACCGTTCCTAGCTAGTGGTTGAATCTTGGAAAACTTTTGGTGCTTCTCTGATTAAATAGATACTTATGTACCTAGAAATGATTTTTGTAAAAAATAAATAGCAAACTATGAGGCAGCTGCAGTTCAAATTTGACCCGCTTCCAACTGAATCGGCGGAAATTTGTCTTTTTCACGAGAGGTGGATCAAAACTTTTTACACCCAACCATTTTGTCAATTGTGCATTAAATATGTCCTAGTATTTTAGAAAATTGATTTGGTCCAATTTTGCAACAATTATTTGGTAGTTCCTTCACAAAAAAACCTCCTTTCGGGCACTCGGAAAATGAAAAATGGTTTTTTCGTCCAAAGAAAATGAAAACTTCCTTAGGCAACATTGTTTGCCATTCCAATATGCACCCTTATGCACAATATGAGATCATTTGAACAAACTATGCCATGAATGTGGCCATAAGATTGATCATTTGGCTTGAAAGCCATGAATCTTCAGAGATGATAGCTCATTTCTGAGAACACTTTTTTAAAATAATTGCCGTATTACAAGTTTGTTATTTTGCTTGGGAACTTGGCCACATCTAATGACACAATGCGAAGGTTTCCCAATTTTTTGATTTTTTTTGAATTTTTTATGCCCGTTTCAAAATGCGGTCAAAACGGCGGGCTTGGCCGTTCCTAGCTAGTGGTTGAATCTTTGAAAACTTTTGGTGTTTCTCTGATTAAGTAGATACTTCTGTACCTAGAAATGATTTTTGTAAAAAATAAATAGCAAACTATGAGGAAGCTGCAGTTCAAATTTGACCCACTTCCAACTGAATCGGCGGAAATTTGTCTTTTTCACGAGAGGTGGATCAAAACTTTTTACACCCAACCATTTTGTCAATTGTGCATTAAATATGTCCTAGTATTTTAGAAAATTGATTTGGACCAATTTTTCAACAATTATTTGGTAGTTCCTTCACAAAAAAACCTCCTTTCGGGCACTCGGAAAATGAAAAATGGTTTTTTCGTCCAAAGAAAATGAAAACTTCCTTAGGCAACATTGTTAGCCATTCCAATATGCACCCTTGTGCACAATATGAGATCATTTGAACAAACTATGCCACGAATGTGGCCATAAGATTGATCATTTGGCTTGAAAGCCATGAATCTTCACAGATGATAGCTCATTTCTGAGAACTATTTTTTAAAATAATTGCCGTATTACAAGTTTGTTATTTTTCTTGGGAACTTGGCCACATATAATGACACAATGCGAAGGTTTCCCAATTTTTTGATTTTTTTCGAATTTTTTATGCCCGTTTCAAAATGCGGTCAAGACGGCGGGCTTGACCGTTCCTAGCTAGTGGCTGAATCTTGGAAAACTTTTGGTGTTTCTCTGATTAAATAGATACTTATGTACCTAGAAATGATTTTTGTAAAAAATAAATAGCAAACTATGACGCAGCTGCAGTTCAAATTTGACCCGCTTCCAACTAAATCGGCGGAAATTTGTCTTTTTCATGAGAGGTGGATCACAACTTTTTACACCCAACCATTTTGTCAATTGTGCATTAAATATGTCCTAGTATTTTAGAAAATTGATTTGGTCCAATTTTGCAACAATTATTTGGTAGTTCCTTCACAAAAAAACCTCCTTTCGGGCACTCGGAAAATGAAAAATGGTTTTTTCGTCCAAAGAAAATGAAAACTTCCTTAGGCAACATTGTTTGCCATTCCAATATGCACCCTTATGCACAATATGAGATCATTTGAACAAACTATGCCATGAATGTGGCCATAAGATTGATCATTTGGCTTGAAAGCCATGAATCTTCAGAGATGATAGCTCATTTCTGAGAACACTTTTTTAAAATAATTGCCGTATTACAAGTTTGTTATTTTGCTTGGGAACTTGGCCACATCTAATGACACAATGGGAAGGTTTCCCAATTTTTTGATTTTTTTTGAATTTTTTATGCCCGTTTCAAAATGCGGTCAAAACGGCGGGCTTGGCCGTTCCTAGCTAGTGGTTGAATCTTTGAAAACTTTTGGTGTTTCTCTGATTAAGTAGATACTTCTGTACCTAGAAATGATTTTTGTAAAAAATAAATAGCAAACTATGAGGCAGCTGCAGTTCAAATTTGACCCACTTCCAACTGAATCGGCGGAAATTTGTCTTTTTCACGAGAGGTGGATCAAAACTTTTTACACCCAACCATTTTGTCAATTGTGCATTAAATATGTCCTAGTATTTTAGAAAATTGATTTGGACCAATTTTTCAACAATTATTTGGTAGTTCCTTCACAAAAAAACCTCCTTTCGGGCACTCGGAAAATGAAAAATGGTTTTTTCGTCCAAAGAAAATGAAAACTTCCTTAGGAAACATTGTTTGCCATTCCAATATGCACCCTTGTGCACAATATGAGATCATTTGAACAAACTATGCCACGAATGTGGCCATAAGATTGATCATTTGGCTTGAAAGCCATGAATCTTCAGAGATGATAGCTCATTTCTGAGAACTATTTTTTAAAATAATTGCCGTATTACAAGTTTGTTATTTTTCTTGGGAACTTGGCCACATATAATGACACAATGCGAAGGTTTCCCAATTTTTTGATTTTTTTGAATTTTTTATGCCCGTTTCAAAATGCGGTCAAAATGGCGGGCTTCACCGTTCCTAGCTAGTGGCTGAATCTTGGAAAACTTTTGGTGTTTCTCTGATTAAATAGATACATATGTACCTAGAAATGATTTTTGTAAAAAATAAATAGCAAACTATGAGGCAGCTGCAGTTCAGATTTGACCCGCTTCCAACTGAATCGGCGGAAATTTGTCTTTTTCACGAGAGGTGGATCAAAACTTTTTACACCCAACCATTTTGTCAATTGTGCATTAATTATGTCCTAGTATTTTAGAAAATTGATTTGGTCCAATTTTGCAACAATTATTTGGTAGTTCCTTCACAAAAACACCTCCTTTCGGGCACTCGGAAAATGAAAAATGGTTTTTTCGTCCAAAGAAAATGAAAACTTCCTTAGGCAACATTGTTTGCCATTCCAATATGCACCCTTGTGCACAATATGAGATCATTTGAACAAACTATGCCACGAACGTGGCCATAAGATTGATCATTTGGCTTGAAAGCCATGAATCTTCAGAGATGATAGCTCATTTCTGAGAACACTTTTTTAAAATAATTGTCGTATTACAAGTTTGTTATTTTTCTTGGGAACTTGGCCACATATAATGACACAATGCGAAGGTTTCCCAATTTTTTGATTTTTTTTGAATTTTTTATGCCCGTTTCAAAATGCGGTCAAAACAGCGGGCTTGACCGTTCCTAGCTAGTGGGTGAATCTTGGAAAACTTTTGGTGTTTCTCTGATTAAATATATACTTATGTACCTAGAAATGATTCTTGTAAAAAATAAATAGCAAACTATGAGGCAGCTGCAGTTCAAATTTGACCCGCTTCCACCTGAATCGGCGGAAATTTGTCTTTTTCACGAGAGGTGGATCAAAACTATTTACACCCAACCATTTTGTCAATTGTGCATTAAATATGTCCTAGTATTTTAGAAAATTTATTTGGTCCAATTTTGCAACAATTATTTGGTAGTTCCTTCACAAAAAACCTCCTTTCGGGCACTCGGAAAATGAAAAATGGTTTTTTTGTCCAAAGAAAATGAAAACTTCCTTAGGCAACATTGTTTGCCATTCCAATATGCACCCTTGTGCACAATATGAGATCATTTGAACAAACTATGCCACGAACGTGGCCATAAGATTGATCATTTGGCTTGAAAGCCATGAATCTTCAAAGATGATAGCTCTTTTCTGAGAACACTTTTTAAAAATAATTGCCGTATTACAAGTTTGTTATTTTTCTTGGGAACTTGGCCACATATACTGACACAATGCGAAGGTTTCCCAATTTTTTGATTTTTTTTAATTTTTTATGCCCGTTTCAAAATGCGGTCAAAACGGCAGGCTTGACCGTTCCTAGCTAGTGGGTGAATCTTCGAAAACTTTTGGTGTTTCTCTGATTAAATATATACTTATGTACCTAGAAATGATTTTTGTAAAAAATAAATAGCAAACTATGAGGCAGCTGCAGTTCAAATTTGACCCGCTTCCACCTGAATCGGCGGAAATTTGTCTTTTTCATGAGAGGTGGATCAAAACTATTTACACCCAACCATTTTGTCAATTCTGCATTAAATATGTCGTAGTATTTTAGAAAATTGATTTGGTCCAATTTTTCAACAATTATTTGGTAGTTCCTTCACAAAAAAAACCTCCTTTCGGGCACTCGGAAAATGAAAAATGGTTTTTTCGTCCAAAGAAAATGAAAACTTCCTTAGGCAACATTGTTTGCCATTCCAATATGCACCCTTGTGCACAATATGAGATCATTTGAACAAACTATGCCACGAATGTGGCCATAAGATTGATCATTTGGCTTGAAAGCCATGAATCTTCACACATGATAGCTCATTTCTGAGAACACTTTTTTAAAATAATTGCCGTATTACAAGTTTGTTATTTTTCTTGGGAACTTGGCCACATATAATGACACAATGCGAATGTTTCCCAATTTTTTGATTTTTTTTGAATTTTTTATGCCCGTTTCAAAATGCGGTCAAAACGGCGGGCTTGACCGTTCCTAGCTAGTGGCTGAATCTTGGAAAACTTTTGGTGTTTCTCTGATTAAATAGATACATATGTACCTAGAAATGATTTTTTTAAAAAATAAATAGCAAACTATGAGGCAGCTGCAGTTCAGATTTGACCCGCTTCCAACTGAATCGGCGGAAATTTGTCTTTTTCACGAGAGGTGGATCAAAACTTTTTACACCCAACCATTTTGTCAATTGTGCATTAAATATGTCCTAGTATTTTAGAAAATTGATTTGGTCCAATTTTGCAACAATTATTTGGTAGTTCCTTCAGAAAAAAACCTCCTTCCGGGCACTCGGAAAATGAAAAATGGTTTTTTCGTCCAAAGAAAATGAAAACTTCCTTAGGCAACATTGTTTGCCATTCCAATATGCACCCTTGTGCACAATATGAGATCATTTGAACAAACTATGCCACGAACGTGGCGATAAGATTCATCATTTGGCTTGAAAGCCATGAATCTTCAGAGATGATAGCTCATTTCTGAGAACTCTTTTTTAAAATAATTGCCGTATTACAAGTTTGTTATTTTTCTTGGGAACTTGGCCACATATAATGACACAATGCGAAGGTTTCCCAATTTTTTGATTTTTTTTGAATTGTTTATGCCCATTTCAAAATGCGGTCAAAACGGCGGGCTTGACCGTTCCTAGCTAGTGGGTGAATCTTGGAAAACTTTTGGTGTTTCTCTGATTAAATATATACTTATGTACCTAGAAATGATTTTTTAAAAAATAAATACCAAACTATGAGGCAGCTGCAGTTCAAATTTGACCCGCTTCCACCTGAATCGGCGGAAATTTGTCTTTTTCACGAGAGGTGGATCAATACTATTTACACCCAACCATTTTGTCAATTGTGCATTAAATATGTCCTAGTATTTTAGAAAATTGATTTGGTCCAATTTTGCAACAATTATTTGGTAGTTCCTTCACAATAAAACCTCCTTTCGGGCACTCAGAAAATGAAAAATGGTTTTTTCGTCCAAAGAAAATGAAAACTTCCTTAGGCAACATTGTTTGCCATTCCAATATGCACCCATGTGCACAATATGAGATCATTTGAACAAACTATGCCACGAACCTGGCCATAAGATTGATCATTTGGCTTGAAAGCCATGAATCTTCAGAGATGATAGCTCATTTCTGAGAACACTTTTTAAAAATAATTGCCGTATTACAAGTTTGTTATTTTTCTTGGGAACTTGGCCACATATAATGACACAATGCGAAGGTTTCCCAATTTTTTGATTTTTTTTGAATTTTTTATGCCCGTTTCAAAATGCGGTCAAAACGGCGGGCTTGACCGTTCCTAGCTAGTGGATGAATCTTGAAAAACTTTTGGTGTTTCTCTGATTAAATAGATACTTATGTACCTAGAAATGATTTTTGTAAAAAATAAATAGCAAACTATGAGGCAGCTGCAGTTCAAATTTGACCCGCTTCCACCTGAATCGGCGGAAATTTGTCTTTTTCATGAGAGGTGGATCAAAACTATTTACACCCAACCATTTTGTCAATTGTGCATTAAATATGTCCTAGTATTTTAGAAAATTGATTTGGTCCAATTTTTCAACAATTATTTGGTAGTTCCTTCACGAAAAAACCTCCTTTCGGGCACTCGGAAAATGAAAAATGGTTTTTTTGTCCAAAGAAAATGAAAACTTCCTTAGGCAACATTTTTTGCCATTCCAATATGCACCCTTGTGCACAATATGAGATCATTTGAACAAACTATGCCACGAATGTGGCCATAAGATTGATCATTTGGCTTGAAAGCCATGAATCTTCACACATGATAGCTCATTTCTGAGAACACTTTTTTAAAATAATTGTCGTATTACAAGTTTGTTATTTTTCTTGGGAACTTGGCCACATATAATGACACAATGCGAATGTTTCCCAATTTTTTGATTTTTTTTTGAATTTTTTATGCCCGTTTCAAAATGCGGTCAAAACGGCGGGCTTGACCGTTCCTAGCTAGTGGCTGAATCTTGGAAAACTTTTGGTGTTTCTCTGATTAAATAGATACATATGTACCTAGAAATGATTTTTGTAAAAAATAAATAGCAAACTATGAGGCAGCTGCAGTTCAGATTTGACCCGCTTCCAACTGAATCGGCGGAAATTTGTCTTTTTCACGAGAGGTGGATCAAAACTTTTTACACCCAACCATTTTGTCAATTGTGCATTAAATATGACCTAGTATTTTATAAAATTGATTTGGTCCAATTTTGCAACAATTATTTGGTAGTTCCTTCACAAAAAAACCTCCTTCCGGGCACTCGGAAAATGAAAAATGGTTTTTTCGTCCAAAGAAAATGAAAACTTCCTTAGGCAACATTGTTTGCCATTCCAATATGCACCCTTGTGCACAATATGAGATCATTTGAACAAACTATGCCACGAACGTGGCCATAAGATTGATCATTTGGCTTGAAAGCCATGAATCTTCAGAGATGATAGCTCATTTCTGAGAACACTTTTTTAAAATAATTGCCGTATTACAAGTTTGTTATTTTTCTTGGGAACTTGGCCACATATAATGACACAATGCGAAGGTTTCCCAATTTTTTGATTTTTTTTGAATTTTTTATGCCCGTTTCAAAATGCGGTCAAAACGGCGGGCTTGACCGTTCCTAGCTAGTGGGTGAATCTTGGAAAACTTTTGGTGTTTCTCTGATTAAATATATACTTATGTACCTAGAAATGATTTTTGTAAAAAATAAATAGCAAACTATGAGGCAGCTGCAGTTCAAATTTGACCCGCTTCCACCTGAATCGGCGGAAATTTGTCTTTTTCACGAGAGGTGGATCAAAACTATTTACACCCAACGATTTTGTCAATTGTGCATTAAATATGTCCTAGTATTTTAGAAAATTGATTTGGTCCAATTTTGCAACAATTATTTGGTAGTTCCTTCACAAAAAAACCTCCTTTCGGGCACTCGGAAAATGAAAAATGGTTTTTTCGTCCAAAGAAAATGAAAACTTCCTTAGGCAACATTGTTTGCCATTCCAATATGCACCCTTGTGCACAATATGAGATCATTTGAACAAACTATGCCACGAACGTGGCCATAAGATTGATCATTTGGCTTGAAAGCCATGAATCTTCAGAGATGATAGCTCATTTCTGAGAACACTTTTTAAAAATAATTGCCGTATTACAAGTTTGTTATTTTTCTTGGGAACTTCGCCACATATAATGACACAATGCGAAGGTTTCCCAATTTTTTGATTTTTTTTGAATTTTTTATGCCCGTTTCAAAATGAGGTCAAAACGGCGGGCTTGACCGTTCCTAGCTAGTTGGTGAATCTTCGAAAACTTTTGGTGTTTCTCTGATTAAATATATACTTATGTACCTAGAAATGATTTTTGTAAAAAATAAATAGCAAACTATGAGGCAGCTGCAGGTCAAATTTGACCCGCTTCCACCTGAATCAGCGGAAATTTGTCTTTTTCATGAGAGGTGGATCAAAACTATTTACACCCAACCATTTTGTCAATTGTGCATTAAATATGTCCTAGTATTTTAGAAAATTGATTTGGTCCAATTTTGCAACAATTATTTGGTAGTTCCTTCACAAAAAAACCTCCTTTCGGGCACTCGGAAAATGAAAAATGGTTTTTTCGTCCAAAGAAAATGAAAACTTCCTTAGGCAACATTGTTTGCCATTCCAATATGCACCCTTGTGCACAATATGAGATCATTTGAACAAATTATGCCACGAACATGGCCATAAGATTGATCATTTGGCTTGAAAGCCATGAATCTTCAGAGATGATAGCTCATTTCTGAGAACACTTTTTAAAAATAATTGCCGTATTACAAGTTTGTTATTTTTCTTGGGAACTTGGCCACATATAATGACACAATGCAAAGGTTTCCCAATTTTTTGATTTTTTTTGAATTTTTTATGCCCGTTTCAAAATGCGGTCAAAACGGCGGGCTTGACCGTTCCTAGCTAGTGGGTGAATCTTGAAAACTTTTGGTGTTTCTCTGATTAAATATATACTTATGTACCTAGAAATGATTTTTGTAAAAAATAAATAGCAAACTATGAGGCAGCTGCAGTTCAAATTTGACCCGCTTCCACCTGAATCGGCGGAAATTTGTCTTTTTCATGAGAGGTGGATCAAAACTATTTACACCCAACCATTTTGTCAATTGTGCATTAAATATGTCCTAGTATTTTAGAAAATTGATTTGGTCCAATTTTGCAACAATTATTTGGTAGTTCCTTCACAAAAAAACCTCCTTTCGGGCACTTGGAAAATGAAAAATGGTTTTTTCGTCCAAAGAAAATGAAAACTTCCTTAGGCAACATTGTTTGCCATTCCAATATGCACCCTTGTGCACAATATGAGATCATTTGAACAAACTATGCCACGAATGTGGCCATAAGATTGATCGTTTGGCTTGAAAGCCATGAATCTTCACAGATGATAGCTCATTTCTGAGAACACTTTTTTAAAATAATTGCCGTATTAAAAGTTTGTTATTTTTCTTGGGAACTTGGCCACATATAATGACACAATGCAAATGTTTCCAAATTTTTTGATTTTTTTTGAATTTTTTATGCCCGTTTCAAAATGCGGTCAAAACGGCGGGCTTGACCGTTCCTAGCTAGTGGCTGAATCTTGGAAAACTTTTGGTGTTTCTCTGATTAAATAGATACTTATGTACCTAGAAATGATTTTTGTAAAAAGTAAATAGCAAACTATGAGGCAGCTGCAGTTCAAATTTGACCCGCTTCCAACTGAATCGGCGGAAATTTGTCTTTTTCACGAGAGGTGGATCAAAACTTTTTACACCCAACCATTTTGTCAATTGTGCATTAAATATGTCCTAGTATTTTAGAAAATTGATTTGGTCCAATTTTGCAACAATTATTTGGTAGTTCCTTCACAAAAAAACCTCCTTTCGGGCACTCGGAAAATGAAAAATGGTTTTTTCGTCCAAAGAAAATGAAAACTTCCTTAGGCAACATTGTTTGCCATTCCAATATGCACCCTTGTGCACAATATGAGATCATTTGAACAAACTATGCCACGAACGTGGCCATAAGATTGATCATTTGGCTTGAAAGCCATGAATCTTCAGAGATGATAGCTCATTTCTGAGAACACTTTTTAAAAATAATTGCCGTATTACAAGTTTGTTATTTTTCTCGGGAACTTGGCCACATATAATGACACAATGCGAAGGTTTCCCAATTTTTTGATTTTTTTTGAATTTTTTATGCCCGTTTCAAAATGCGGTCAAAACGGCGGGCTTGACCGTTCCTAGCTAGTGGGTGAATCTTAGAAAACTTTTGGTGTTTCTCTGATTAAATATATACTTATGTACCTAGAAATGATTTTTGTAAAAAATAAATAGCAAACTATGAGGCAGCTGCAGTTCAAATTTGACCCGCTTCCACCTGAATCGGTGGAAATTTGTCTTTTTCACAAGAGGTGGATCAAAACTATTTACATCCAACCATTTTGTCAATTGTGCATTAAATATGTCCTAGTATTTTAGAAAATTGATTTGGTCCAATTTTTCTACAATTATTTGGTAGTTCCTTAACAAAAAAACCTCCTTTCGGGCACTCGGAAAATGAAAAATGGTTTTTTCGTCCAAAGAAAATGAAAACTTCCTTAGGCAACATTGTTTGCCATTCCAATATGCACCCTTGTGCACAATATGAGATCATTTCAACAAACTATGCCACGAATGTGGCCATAAGATTGATCATTTGGCTTGAAAGCCATGAATCTTCAAAGATGGTAGCTCATTTCTGAGAACACTTTTTTAAAATAATTGCCGTATTACAAGTTTGTTATTTTTCTTGGGAACTTGGCCACATATAATGACACAATGCGAAGGTTTCCCAATTTTTTGATTTTTTTTGAATTTTTTATGCCCGTTTCAAAATGCGGTCAAAACGGCGGGCTTGAGCGTTCCTAGCTAGTGGTTGAATCTTGGAAAACTTTTGGTGTTTCTCTGATTAAATAGATACTTATGTACCTAGAAATGATTTTTGTAAAAAATAAATAGCAAACTATGAAGCAGCTGCAGTTCAAATATGACCCGCTTCCAACTGAATCGGCGGAAATTTGTCTTTTTCACGAGAGGTGGATCAAAACTTTTTACACCCAACCATTTTGTCAATTGTGCATTAAATATGTCCTAGTATTTTAGAAAATTGATTTGGTCCAATTTTGCAACAATTATTTGGTAGTTCCTTCACAAAAAAACCTCCTTTCGGGCACTCGGAAAATGAAAAATGGTTTTTTCGTCCAAAGAAAATGAAAACTTCCTTAGGCAACATTGTTTGCCATTCCAATATGCACCCTTGTGCACAATATGAGATCATTTGAACAAACTATGCCACGAACGTGGCCATAAGATTGATCATTTGGCTTGAAAGCCATGAATCTTCAGAGATGATAGCTCATTTCTGAGAACACTTTTTAAAAATAATTGTCGTATTACAAGTTTGTTATTTTTCTTGGGAACTTGGCCACATATAATGACACAATGCGAAGGTTTCCCAATTTTTTGATTTCTTTTGAATTTTTTATGCCCGTTTCAAAATGCGGTCAAAACGGCGGGCTTGACCGTTCCTAGCTAGTGGGTGAATCTTGGAAAACTTTTGGTGTTTCTCTGATTAAATATATACTTATGTACCTAGAAATAATTTTTGTAAAAAATAAATAGCAAACTATGAGGCAGCTGCAGTTCAAATTTGACCCGCTTCCACCTGAATCGGCGGAAATTTGTCTTTTTCACGAGAGGTGGATCAAAACTATTTACATCCAACCATTTTGTCAATTGTGCATTAAATATGTCCTAGTATTTTAGAAAATTGATTTGGTCCAATTTTTCTACAATTATTTGGTAGTTCCTTAACAAAAAAACCTCCTTTCGGGCACTCGGAAAATGAAAAATGGTTTTTTCGTCCAAAGAAAATGAAAACTTCCTTAGGAAACATTGTTTGCCATTCCAATATGCACCCTTGTGCACAATATGAGATCATTTGAACAAACTATGCCACGAACGTGGCCATAAGATTGATCATTTGGCTTGAAAGCCATGAATCTTCAGAGATGATAGCTCATTTCTGAGAACACTTTTTAAAAATAATTGCCGTATTACAAGTTTGTTATTTTTCTTGGGAACTTAGCCACATATAATGACACAATGCGAAGGTTTCCCAATTTTTTGATTTTTTTTTGAATTTTTTATGCCCGTTTCAAAATGCGGTCAAAACGGCGGGCTTGACCGTTCCTAGCTAGTTGGTGAATCTTCGAAAACTTTTGGTGTTTCTCTGATTAAATATATACTTATGTACCTAGAAATGATTTTTGTAAAAAATAAATAGCAAACTATGAGGCAGCTGCAGTTCAAATTTGACCCGCTTCCACCTGAATCGGCGGAAATTTGTCTTTTTCATGAGAGGTGGATCAAAACTATTTACACCCAACCATTTTGTCAATTGTGCATTAAATATGTCCTAGTATTTTAGAAAATTGATTTGGTCCTATTTTGCAACAATTATTTGGTAGTTCCTTCACAAAAAAACCTCCTTTCGGGCACTCGGAAAATGAAAAATGGTTTTTTCGTCCAAAGAAAATGAAAACTTCCTTAGGCAACATTGTTTGCCATTCCAATATGCACCCTTGTGCACAATATGAGATCATTTTAACAAACTATGCCACGAACATGGCCATAAGATTGATCATTTGGCTTGAAAGCCATGAATCTTCAGAGATGATAGCTCATTTCTGAGAACACTTTTTAAAAATAATTGCCGTATTACAAGTTTGTTATTTTTCTTGGGAACTTGGCCACATATAATGACACAATGCAAAGGTTTCCCAATTTTTTGATTTTTTTTGAATTTTTTATGCCCGTTTCAAAATGCGGTCAAAACGGCGGGCTAGACCGTTCCTAGCTAGTGGGTGAATCTTGGAAAACTTTTGGTGTTTCTCTGATTAAATATATACTTATGTACCTAGAAATGATTTTTGTAAAAAATAAATAGCAAACTATGAGGCAGCTGCAGTTCAAATTTGACCCGCTTCCACCTGAATCGGCGGAAATTTGTCTTTTTCATGAGAGGTGGATCAAAACTATTTACACCCAACCATTTTGTCAATTGTGCATTAAATATGTCCTAGTATTTTAGAAAATTGATTTGGTCCAATTTTGCAACAATTATTTGGTAGTTCCTTCACAAAAAAACCTCCTTTCGGGCACTCGGAAAATGAAAAATGGTTTTTTCGTCCAAAGAAAATGAAAACTTCCTTAGGCAACATTGTTTGCCATTCCAATATGCACCCTTGTGCACAATATGAGATCATTTCAACAAACTATGCCACGAATGTGGCCATAAGATTGATCATTTGGCTTGAAAGCCATGAATCTTCACAGATGATAGCTCATTTCTGAGAACACTTTTTTAAAATAATTGCCGTATTACAAGTTTGTTATTTTTCTTGGGAACTTGGCCACATATAATGACACAATGCGAATGTTTCCCAATTTTTTGATTTTTTTGAATTTTTTATGCCCGTTTCAAAATGCGGTCAAAACGGCGGGCTTGACCGTTCCTAGCTAGTGGGTGAATCTTGGAAAACTTTTGGTGTTTCTCTGATTAAATATATACTTATGTACCTAGAAATGATTTTTGTAAAAAATAAATAGCAAACTATGAGGCAGCTGCAGTTCAAATTTGACCCGCTTCCACCTGAATCGGCGGAAATTTGTCTTTTTCATGAGAGGTGGATCAAAACTATTTACACCCAACCATTTTGTCAATTGTGCATTAAATATGTCCTAGTATTTTAGAAAATTGATTTGGTCCAATTTTGCAACAATTATTTGGTAGTTCCTTCACAAAAAAACCTCCTTTCGGGTACTCGGAAAATGAAAAATGGTTTTTTCGTCCAAAGAAAATGAAAACTTCCTTAGGCAACATTGTTTGCCATTCCAATATGCACCCTTGTGCACAATATGAGATCATTTCAACAAACTATGCCACGAATGTGGCCATAAGATTGATCATTTGGCTTGAAAGCCATGAATCTTCACAGATGATAGCTCATTTCTGAGAACACTTTTTTAAAATAATTGCCGTATTACAAGTTTGTTATTTTTCTTGGGAACTTGGCCACATATAATGACACAATGCGAATGTTTCCCAATTTTTTGATTTTTTTGAATTTTTTATGCCCGTTTCAAAATGCGGTCAAAACGGCGGGCTTGACCGTTCCTAGCTAGTGGCTGAATCTTGGAAAACTTTTGGTGTTTCTCTGATTAAATAGATACTTATGTACCTAGAAATGATTTTTGTAAAAAGTAAATAGCAAACTATGAGGTAGCTGCAGTTCGAATTTGACCCGCTTCCAACTGAATCGGCGGAAATTTGTCTTTTTCACGAGAGGTGGATCAAAACTTTTTACACCCAACCATTTTGTCAATTGTGCATTAAATATGTCCTAGTATTTTAGAAAATTGATTTGGTCCAATTTTGCAACAATTATTTGGTAGTTCCTTCACAAAAAAACCTCCTTTCGGGCACTCGGAAAATGAAAAATGGTTTTTTCGTCCAAAGAAAATGAAAACTTCCTTAGGCAACATTGTTTGCCATTCCAATATGCACCCTTGTGCACAATATGAGATCATTTGAACAAACTATGCCACGAACGTGGCCATAAGATTGATCATTTGGCTTGAAAGCCATGAATCTTCAGAGATGATAGCTCATTTCTGAGAACACTTTTTAAAAATAATTGCCGTATTACAAGTTTGTTATTTTTCTTGGGAACTTGGCCACATATAATGACACAATGCGAAGGTTTCCCAATTTTTTGATTTTTGTTGAATTTTTTATGCCCGTTTCAAAATGCGGTCAAAACGGCGGGCTTGACCGTTCCTAGCTAGTGGGTGAATTTAGAAAACTTTTGGTGTTTCTCTGATTAAATATATACTTATGTACCTAGAAATGATTTTTGTAAAAAATAAATAGCAAACTATCCGGCAGCTGCAGTTCAAATTTGACCCGCTTCCACCTGAATCGGCGGAAATTTGTCTTTTTCACGAGAGGTGGATCAAAACTATTTACATCCAACCATTTTGTCAATTGTGCATTAAATATGTCCTAGTATTTTAGAAAATTGATTTGGTCCAATTTTTCTACAATTATTTGGTAGTTCCTTAACAAAAAAACCTCCTTTCGGGCACTCGGAAAATGAAAAATGGTTTTTTCGTCCAAAGAAAATGAAAACTTCCTTAGGCAACATTGTTTGCCATTCCAATATGCACCCTTGTGCACAATATGAGATCATTTCAACAAACTATGCCACGAATGTGGCCATAAGATTGATCATTTGGCTTGAAAGCCATGAATCTTCAGAGATGATAGCTCATTTCTGAGAACACTTTTTAAAAATAATTGCCGTATTACAAGTTTGTTATTTTTCTTGGGAACTTAGCCACATATAATGACACAATGCGAAGGTTTCCCAATTTTTTGATTTTTTTTTGAATTTTTTATGCCCGTTTCAAAATGCGGTCAAAACGGCGGGCTTGACCGTTCCTAGCTAGTTGGTGAATCTTCGAAAACTTTTGGTGTTTCTCTGATTAAATATATACTTATGTACCTAGAAATGATTTTTGTAAAAAATAAATAGCAAACTATGAGGCAGCTGCAGTTCAAATTTGACCCGCTTCCACCTGAATCGGCGGAAATTTGTCTTTTTCATGAGAGGTGGATCAAAACTATTTACACCCAACCATTTTGTCAATTGTGCATTAAATATGTCCTAGTATTTTAGAAAATTGATTTGGTCCTATTTTGCAACAATTATTTGGTAGTTCCTTCACAAAAAAACCTCCTTTCGGGCACTCGGAAAATGAAAAATGGTTTTTTCGTCCAAAGAAAATGAAAACTTCCTTAGGCAACATTGTTTGCCATTCCAATATGCACCCTTGTGCACAATATGAGATCATTTTAACAAACTATGCCACGAACATGGCCATAAGATTGATCATTTGGCTTGAAAGCCATGAATCTTCAGAGATGATAGCTCATTTCTGAGAACACTTTTTAAAAATAATTGCCGTATTACAAGTTTGTTATTTTTCTTGGGAACTTGGCCACATATAATGACACAATGCAAAGGTTTCCCAATTTTTTGATTTTTTTTGAATTTTTTATGCCCGTTTCAAAATGCGGTCAAAACGGCGGGCTAGACCGTTCCTAGCTAGTGGGTGAATCTTGGAAAACTTTTGGTGTTTCTCTGATTAAATATATACTTATGTACCTAGAAATGATTTTTGTAAAAAATAAATAGCAAACTATGAGGCAGCTGCAGTTCAAATTTGACCCGCTTCCACCTGAATCGGCGGAAATTTGTCTTTTTCATGAGAGGTGGATCAAAACTATTTACACCCAACCATTTTGTCAATTGTGCATTAAATATGTCCTAGTATTTTAGAAAATTGATTTGGTCCAATTTTGCAACAATTATTTGGTAGTTCCTTCACAAAAAAACCTCCTTTCGGGTACTCGGAAAATGAAAAATGGTTTTTTCGTCCAAAGAAAATGAAAACTTCCTTAGGCAACATTGTTTGCCATTCCAATATGCACCCTTGTGCACAATATGAGACCATTTCAACAAACTATGCCACGAATGTGGCCATAAGATTGATCATTTGGCTTGAAAGCCATGAATCTTCACAGATGATAGCTCATTTCTGAGAACACTTTTTTAAAATAATTGCCGTATTACAAGTTTGTTATTTTTCTTGGGAACTTGGCCACATATAATGACACAATGCGAATGTTTCCCAATTTTTTGATTTTTTTGAATTTTTTATGCCCGTTTCAAAATGCGGTCAAAACGGCGGGCTTGACCGTTCCTAGCTAGTGGCTGAATCTTGGAAAACTTTTGGTGTTTCTCTGATTAAATAGATACTTATGTACCTAGAAATGATTTTTGTAAAAAGTAAATAGCAAACTATGAGGTAGCTGCAGTTCGAATTTGACCCGCTTCCAACTGAATCGGCGGAAATTTGTCTTTTTCACGAGAGGTGGATCAAAACTTTTTACACCCAACCATTTTGTCAATTGTGCATTAAATATGTCCTAGTATTTTAGAAAATTGATTTGGTCCAATTTTGCAACAATTATTTGGTAGTTCCTTCACAAAAAAACCTCCTTTCGGGCACTCGGAAAATGAAAAATGGTTTTTTCGTCCAAAGAAAATGAAAACTTCCTTAGGCAACATTGTTTGCCATTCCAATATGCACCCTTGTGCACAATATGAGATCATTTGAACAAACTATGCCACGAACGTGGCCATAAGATTGATCATTTGGCTTGAAAGCCATGAATCTTCAGAGATGATAGCTCATTTCTGAGAACACTTTTTAAAAATAATTGCCGTATTACAAGTTTGTTATTTTTCTTGGGAACTTGGCCACATATAATGACACAATGCGAAGGTTTCCCAATTTTTTGATTTTTGTTGAATTTTTTATGCCCGTTTCAAAATGCGGTCAAAACGGCGGGCTTGACCGTTCCTAGCTAGTGGGTGAATTTAGAAAACTTTTGGTGTTTCTCTGATTAAATATATACTTATGTACCTAGAAATGATTTTTGTAAAAAATAAATAGCAAACTATCCGGCAGCTGCAGTTCAAATTTGACCCGCTTCCACCTGAATCGGCGGAAATTTGTCTTTTTCACGAGAGGTGGATCAAAACTATTTACATCCAACCATTTTGTCAATTGTGCATTAAATATGTCCTAGTATTTTAGAAAATTGATTTGGTCCAATTTTTCTACAATTATTTGGTAGTTCCTTAACAAAAAAACCTCCTTTCGGGCACTCGGAAAATGAAAAATGGTTTTTTCGTCCAAAGAAAATGAAAACTTCCTTAGGCAACATTGTTTGCCATTCCAATATGCACCCTTGTGCACAATATGAGATCATTTCAACAAACTATGCCACGAATGTGGCCATAAGATTGATCATTTGGCTTGAAAGCCATGAATCTTCAAAGATGGTAGCTCATTTCTGAGAACACTTTTTTAAAATAATTGCCGTATTACAAGTTTGTTATTTTTCTTGGGAACTTGGCCACATATAATGACACAATGCGAAGGTTTCCCAATTTTTTGATTTTTTTTAATTTTTTATGCCCGTTTCAAAATGCGGTCAAAACGGCGGGCTTGAGCGTTCCTAGCTAGTGGTTGAATCTTGGAAAACTTTTGGTGTTTCTCTGATTAAATAGATACTTATGTACCTAGAAATGATTTTTGTAAAAAATAAATAGCAAACTATGAAGCAGCTGCAGTTCAAATATGACCCGCTTCCAACTGAATCGGCGGAAATTTGTCTTTTTCACGAGAGGTGGATCAAAACTTTTTACACCCAACCATTTTGTCAATTGTGCATTAAATATGTCCTAGTATTTTAGAAAATTGATTTGGTCCAATTTTGCAACAATTATTTGGTAGTTCCTTCACAAAAAAACCTCCTTTCGGGCACTCGGAAAATGAAAAATGGTTTTTTCGTCCAAAGAAAATGAAAACTTCCTTAGGCAACATTGTTTGCCATTCCAATATGCACCCTTGTGCACAATATGAGATCATTTGAACAAACTATGCCACGAACGTGGCCATAAGATTGATCATTTGGCTTGAAAGCCATGAATCTTCAGAGATGATAGCTCATTTCTGAGAACACTTTTTAAAAATAATTGCCGTATTACAAGTTTGTTATTTTTCTTGGGAACTTGGCCACATATAATGAAACAATGCGAAGGTTTCCCAATTTTTTGATTTTTTTTGAATTTTTTATGCCCGTTTCAAAATGCGGTCAAAACGGCGGGCTTGACCGTTCCTAGCTAGTGGGTGAATCTTGGAAAACTTTTGGTGTTTCTCTGATTAAATATATACTTATGTACCTAGAAATGATTTTTGTAAAAAAGAAATAGCAAACTATGAGGCAGCTGCAGTTCAAATTTGACCCGCTTCCACCTGAATCGGCGGAAATTTGTCTTTTTCATGAGAGGTGGATCAAAACTATTTACACCCAACCATTTTGTCAATTGTGCATTAAATATGTCCTAGTATTTTAGAAAATTGATTTGGTCCAATTTTTCAACAATTATTTGGTAGTTCCTTCACAAAAAAACCTCCTTTCGGGCACTCGGAAAATGAAAAATGGTTTTTTCGTCCAAAGAAAATCAAAACTTCCTTAGGCAACATTGTTTGCCATTCCAATATGCACCCTTGTGCACAATATGAGATCATTTGAACAAACTATGCCACGAATGTGGCCATAAGATTGATCATTTGGCTTGAAAGCCATGAATCTTCAGAGATGATAACTCATTTCTGAGAACACTTTTTTAAAATAATTGCCGTATTACAAGTTTGTTATTTTTCTTGGGAACTTGGCCACATATAATGACACAATGCGAATGTTTCCCAATTTTTTGATTTTTTTGAATTTTTTATGCCCGTTTCAAAATGCGGTCAAAACGGCAGGCTTGACCGTTCCTAGCTAGTGGCTGAATCTTGGAAAACTTTTGGTGTTTCTCTGATTAAATAGATACTTATGTACCTAGAAATGATTTTTGTAAAAAGTAAATAGCAAACTATGAGGTAGCTGCAGTTCAAATTTGACCCGCTTCCACCTGAATCGGCGGAAATTTGTCTTTTTCACGAGAGGTGGATCAAAACTATTTACATCCAACCATTTTGTCAATTGTGCATTAAATATGTCCTAGTATTTTAGAAAATTGATTTGGTCCAATTTTTCTACAATTATTTGGTAGTTCCTTAACAAAAAAACCTCCTTTCGGGCACTCGGAAAATGAAAAATGGTTTTTTCGTCCAAAGAAAATGAAAACTTCCTTAGGCAACATTGTTTGCCATTCCAATATGCACCCTTGTGCACAATATGAGATCATTTCAACAAACTATGCCACGAATGTGGCCATAAGATTGATCATTTGGCTTGAAAGCCATGAATCTTCAAAGATGGTAGCTTATTTCTGAGAACACTTTTTTAAAATAATTGCCGTATTACAAGTTTGTTATTTTTCTTGGCAACTTGGCCACATATAATGACACAATGCGAAGGTTTCCCAATTTTTTGATTTTTTTTAATTTTTTATGCCCGTTTCAAAATGCGGTCAAAACGGCGGGCTTGAGCGTTCCTAGCTAGTGGTTGAATCTTGGAAAACTTTTGGTGTTTCTCTGATTAAATAGATACTTATGTACCTAGAAATGATTTTTGTAAAAAATAAATAGCAAACTATGAAGCAGCTGCAGTTCAAATATGACCCGCTTCCAACTGAATCGGCGGAAATTTGTCTTTTTCACGAGAGGTGGATCAAAACTTTTTACACCCAACCATTTTGTCAATTGTGCATTAAATATGTCCTAGTATTTTAGAAAATTGATTTGGTCCAATTTTGCAACAATTATTTGGTAGTTCCTTCACAAAAAAACCTCCTTTCGGGCACTCGGAAAATGAAAAATGGTTTTTTCGTCCAAAGAAAATGAAAACTTCCTTAGGCAACATTGTTTGCCATTCCAATATGCACCCTTGTGCACAATATGAGATCATTTGAACAAACTATGCCACGAACGTGGCCATAAGATTGATCATTTGGCTTGAAAGCCATGAATCTTCAGAGATGATAGCTCATTTCTGAGAACACTTTTTAAAAATAATTGCCGTATTACAAGTTTGTTATTTTTCTTGGGAACTTGGCCACATATAATGAAACAATGCGAAGGTTTCCCAATTTTTTGATTTTTTTTGAATTTTTTATGCCCGTTTCAAAATGCGGTCAAAACGGCGGGCTTGACCGTTCCTAGCTAGTGGGTGAATCTTGGAAAACTTTTGGTGTTTCTCTGATTAAATATATACTTATGTACCTAGAAATGATTTTTGTAAAAAATAAATAGCAAACTATGAGGCAGCTGCAGTTCAAATTTGACCCGCTTCCACCTGAATCGGCGGAAATTTGTCTTTTTCATGAGAGGTGGATCAAAACTATTTACACCCAACCATTTTGTCAATTGTGCATTAAATATGTCCTAGTATTTTAGAAAATTGATTTGGTCCAATTTTTCAACAATTATTTGGTAGTTCCTTCACAAAAAAACCTCCTTTCGGGCACTCGGAAAATGAAAAATGGTTTTTTCGTCCAAAGAAAATGAAAACTTCCTTAGGCAACATTGTTTGCCATTCCAATATGCACCCTTGTGCACAATATGAGATCATTTGAACAAACTATGCCACGAATGTGGCCATAAGATTGATCATTTGGCTTGAAAGCCATGAATCTTCAGAGATGATAGCTCATTTCTGAGAACACTTTTTTAAAATAATTGCCGTATTACAAGTTTGTTATTTTTCTTGGGAACTTGGCCACATATAATGACACAATGCGAATGTTTCCCAATTTTTTGATTTTTTTGAATTTTTTATGCCCGTTTCAAAATGCGGTCAAAACGGCGGGCTTGACCGTTCCTAGCTAGTGGCTGAATCTTGGAAAACTTTTGGTGTTTCTCTGATTAAATAGATACTTATGTACCTAGAAATGATTTTTGTAAAAAGTAAATAGCAAACTATGAGGCAGCTGCAGTTCGAATTTGACCCGCTTCCAACTGAATCGGCGGAAATTTGTCTTTTTCACGAGAGGTGGATCAAAACTTTTTACACCCAACCATTTTGTCAATTGTGCATTACATATGTCCTAGTATTTTAGAAAATTGATTTGGTCCAATTTTGCAACAATTATTTGGTAGTTCCTTCACAAAAAAACCTCCTTTCGGGCACTCGGAAAATGAAAAATGGTTTTTTCGTCCAAAGAAAATGAAAACTTCCTTAGGCAACATTGTTTGCCATTCCAATATGCACCCTTGTGCACAATATGAGATCATTTGAACAAACTATGCCACGAACGTGGCCATAAGATTGATCATTTGGCTTGAAAGCCATGAATCTTCAGAGATGATAGCTCATTTCTGAGAACACTTTTTAAAAATAATTGCCGTATTACAAGTTTGTTATTTTTCTTGGGAACTTGGCCACATATAATGACACAATGCGAAGGTTTCCCAATTTTTTGATTTTTGTTGAATTTTTTATGCCCGTTTCAAAATGCGGTCAAAACGGTGGGCTTGACCGTTCCTAGCTAGTGGGTGAATTTAGAAAACTTTTGGTGTTTCTCTGATTAAATATGTACTTATGTACCTAGAAATGATTTTTGTAAAAAATAAATAGCAAACTATCAGGCAGCTGCAGTTCAAATTTGACCCGCTTCCACCTGAATCGGCGGAAATTTGTCTTTTTCACGAGAGGTGGATCAAAACTATTTACATCCAACCATTTTGTCAATTGTGCATTAAATATGTCCTAGTATTTTAGAAAATTGATTTGGTCCAATTTTTCTACAATTATTTGGTAGTTCCTTAACAAAAAAACCTCCTTTCGGGCACTCGGAAAATGAAAAATGGTTTTTTCGTCCAAAGAAAATGAAAACTTCCTTAGGCAACATTGTTTGCCATTCCAATATGCACCCTTGTGCACAATATGAGATCATTTCAACAAACTATGCCACGAATGTGGCCATAAGATTGATCATTTGGCTTGAAAGCCATGAATCTTCAAAGATGGTAGCTCATTTCTGAGAACACTTTTTTAAAATAATTGCCGTATTACAAGTTTGTTATTTTTCTTGGGAACTTGGCCACATATAATGACACAATGCGAAGGTTTCCCAATTTTTTGATTATTTTTTAATTTTTTATGCCCGTTTCAAAATGCGGTCAAAACGGCGGGCTTGAGCGTTCCTAGCTAGTGGTTGAATCTTGGAAAACTTTTGGTGTTTCTCTGATTAAATAGATACTTATGTACCTAGAAATGACTTTTGTAAAAAGTAAATAGCAAACTATGAAGCAGCTGCAGTTCAAATATGACCCGCTTCCAACTGAATCGGCGGAAATTTGTCTTTTTCACGAGAGGTGGATCAAAACTTTTTACACCCAACCATTTTGTCAATTGTGCATTAAATATGTCCTAGTATTTTAGAAAATTGATTTGGTCCAATTTTGCAACAATTATTTGGTAGTTCCTTCACAAAAAAACCTCCTTTCGGGCACTCGGAAAATGAAAAATGGTTTTTTCGTCCAAAGAAAATGAAAACTTCCTTAGGCAACATTGTTTGCCATTCCAATATGCACCCTTGTGCACAATATGAGATCATTTGAACAAACTATGCCACGAACGTGGCCATAAGATTGATCATTTGGCTTGAAAGCCATGAATCTTCAGAGATGATAGCTCATTTCTGAGAACACTTTTTAAAAATAATTGCCGTATTACAAGTTTGTTATTTTTCTTGGGAACTTGGCCACATATAATGACACAATGCGAAGGTTTCCCAATTTTTTGATTTCTTTTGAATTTTTTATGCCCGTTTCAAAATGCGGTCAAAACGGCGGGCTTGACCGTTCCTAGCTAGTGGGTGAATCTTGGAAAACTTTTGGTGTTTCTTTGATTAAATATATACTTATGTACCTAGAAATGATTTTTGTAAAAAATAAATAGCAAACTATGAGGCAGCTGCAGTTCAAATTTGACCCGCTTCCACCTGAATCGGCGGAAATTTGTCTTTTTCACGAGAGGTGGATCAAAACTATTTACACCCAACCATTTTGTCAATTGTGCGTTAAATATGTCCTAGTATTTTAGAAAATTGATTTGGTCCAATTTTTCAACAATTATTTGGTAGTTCCTTCACAAAAAAACCTCCTTTCGGGCACTCGGAAAATGAAAAATGGTTTTTTCGTCCAAAGAAAATGAAAACTTCCTTAGGCAACATTGTTTGCCATTCCAATATGCACCCTTGTGCACAATATGAGATCATTTGAACAAACTATGCCACGAATGTGGCCATAAGATTGATCATTTGGCTTGAAAGCCATGAATCTTCAGAGATGATAGCTCATTTCTGAGAACACTTTTTTAAAATAATTGTCGTATTACAAGTTTGTTATTTTTCTTGGGAACTTGGCCACATATAATGACACAATGCGAATGTTTCCCAATTTTTTGTTTTTTTTTGAATTTTTTATGCCCGTTTCAAAATGCGGTCAAAACGGCGGGCTTGACCGTTCCTAGCTAGTGGCTGAATCTTGGAAAACTTTTGGTGTTTCTCTTATTAAATAGATACTTATGTACCTAGAAATGATTTTTGTAAAAAGTAAATAGCAAACTATGAGCCAGCTGCAGTTCAAATTTGACCCGCTTCCACCTGAATCGGCGGAAATTTGTCTTTTTCACGAGAGGTGGATCAAAACTTTTTACACCCAACCATTTTGTCAATTGTGCATTAAATATGTCCTAGTATTTTATAAAATTGATTTGGTCCAATTTTGCAACAATTATTTGGTAGTTCCTTCACAAAAAAACCTCCTTTCGGGCACTCGGAAAATGAAAAATGGTTTTTTCGTCCAAAGAAAATGAAAACTTCCTTAGGCAACATTGTTTGCCATTCCAATATGCACCCTTGTGCACAATATGAGATCATTTGAACAAACTATGCCACGAACGTGGCCATAAGATTGATCATTTGGCTTGAAAGCCATGAATCTTCAGAGATGATAGCTCATTTCTGAGAACACTTTTTAAAAATAATTGCCGTATTACAAGTTTGTTATTTTTCTTGGGAACTTGCCCACATAAAATGACACAATGCGAAGGTTTCCCAATTTTTTTGTTTTTTTTGAATTTTTTATGCCCGTTTCAAAATGTGATCAAAACGGCGGGCTTGACCGTTCCTAGCTAGTGGGTGAATCTTGGAAAACTTTTGGTGTTTCTCTGATTAAATATATACTTATGTACCTAGAAATGATTTTTGTAAAAAATAAATAGCAAACTATGAGGCAGCTGCAGTTCAAATTTGACCCGCTTCCACCTGAATCGGCGGAAATTTGTCTTTTTCACGAGAGGTGGATCAAAACTATTTACACCCAACCATTTTGTCAATTGTGCATTAAATATGTCCTAGTATTTTAGAAAATTGATTTGGTCCAATTTTTCAACAATTATTTGGTAGTTCCTTCACAAAAAAACCTCCTTTCGGGCACTCGGAAAATGAAAAATGGTTTTTTCGTCCAAAGAAAATGAAAACTTCCTTAGGCAACATTGTTTGCCATTCCAATATGCACCCTTGTGCACAATATGAGATCATTTGAACAAACTATGCCACGAATGTGGCCATAAGATTGATCATTTGGCTTGAAAGCCATGAATCTTCAGAGATGATAGCTCATTTCTGAGAACACTTTTTTAAAATAATTGTCGTATTACAAGTTTGTTATTTTTCTTGGGAACTTGGCCACATATAATGACACAATGCGAATGTTTCCCAATTTTTTGTTTTTTTTGAATTTTTTATGCCCGTTTCAAAATGCGGTCAAAACGGCAGGCTTGACCGTTCCTAGCTAGTGGCTGAATCTTGGAAAACTTTTGGTGTTTCTCTTATTAAATAGATACTTATGTACCTAGAAATGATTTTTGTAAAAAGTAAATAGCAAACTATGAGCCAGCTGCAGTTCAAATTTGACCCGCTTCCACCTGAATCGGCGGAAATTTGTCTTTTTCACGAGAGGTGGATCAAAACTTTTTACACCCAACCATTTTGTCAATTGTGCATTAAATATGTCCTAGTATTTTATAAAATTGATTTGGTCCAATTTTGCAACAATTATTTGGTAGTTCCTTCACAAAAAAACCTCCTTTCGGGCACTCGGAAAATGAAAAATGGTTTTTTCGTCCAAAGAAAATGAAAACTTCCTTAGGCAACATTGTTTGCCATTCCAATATGCACCCTAGTGCACAATATGAGATCATTTGAACAAACTATGCCACGAACGTGGCCATAAGATTGATCATTTGGCTTGAAAGCGATGAATCTTCAGAGATGATAGCTCATTTCTGAGAACACTTTTTAAAAATAATTGCCGTATTACAAGTTTGTTATTTTTCTTGGGAACTTGCCCACATATAATGACACAATGCGAAGGTTTCCCAATTTTTTGTTTTTTTTTGAATTTTTTATGCCCGTTTCAAAATGTGATCAAAACGGCGGGCTTGACCGTTCCTAGCTAGTGGGTGAATCTTGGAAAACTTTTGGTGTTTCTCTGATTAAATATATACTTATGTACCTAGAAATGATTTTTGTAAAAAATAAATAGCAAACTATGAGGCAGCTGCAGTTCAAATTTGACCCGCTTCCACCTGAATCGGCGGAAATTTGTCTTTTTCACGAGAGGTGGATCAAAACTATTTACACCCAACCATTTTGTCAATTGTGCATTAAATATGTCCTAGTATTTTAGAAAATTGATTTGGTCCAATTTTTCAACAATTATTTGGTAGTTCCTTCACAAAAAAACCTCCTTTCGGGCACTCGGAAAATGAAAAATGGTTTTTTCGTCCAAAGAAAATGAAAACTTCCTTAGGCAACATTGTTTGCCATTCCAATATGCACCCTTGTGCACAATATGAGATCATTTGAACAAACTATGCCACGAATGTGGCCATAAGATTGATCATTTGGCTTGAAAGCCATGAATCTTCAGAGATGATAGCTCATTTCTGAGAACACTTTTTTAAAATAATTGCCGTATTACAAGTTTGTTATTTTTCTTGGGAACTTGGCCACATATAATGACACAATGCGAATGTTTCTCAATTTTTTGTTTTTTTTTTTGAATTTTTTATGCCCGTTTCAAAATGCGGTCAAAACGGCGGGCTTGACCGTTCCTAGCTAGTGGCTGAATCTTGGAAAACTTTTGGTGTTTCTCTTATTAAATAGATACTTATGTACCTAGAAATGATTTTTGTAAAAAGTAAATAGCAAACTATGAGCCAGCTGCAGTTCAAATTTGACCCGCTTCCACCTGAATCGGCGGAAATTTGTCTTTTTCACGAGAGGTGGATCAAAACTTTTTACACCCAACCATTTTGTCAATTGTGCATTAAATATGTCCTAGTATTTTATAAAATTGATTTGGTCCAATTTTGCAACAATTATTTGGTAGTTCCTTCACAAAAAAACCTCCTTTCGGGCACTCGGAAAATGAAAAATGGTTTTTTCGTCCAAAGAAAATGAAAACTTCCTTAGGCAACATTGTTTGCCATTCCAATATGCACCCTTGTGCACAATATGAGATCATTTGAACAAACTATGCCACGAACGTGGCCATAAGATTGATCATTTGGCTTGAAAGCCATGAATCTTCAGAGATGATAGCTCATTTCTGAGAACACTTTTTAAAAATAATTGCCGTATTACAAGTTTGTTATTTTTCTTGGGAACTTGGCCACATATAATGACACAATGCGAAGGTTTCCCAATTTTTTGTTTTTTTTTGAATTTTTTATGCCCATTTCAAAATGTGATCAAAACGGCGGGCTTGACCGTTCCTAGCTAGTGGGTGAATCTTGGAAAACTTTTGGTGTTTCTCTGATTAAATATATACTTATGTACCTAGAAATGATTTTTGTAAAAAATAAATAGCAAACTATGAGGCAGCTGCAGTTCAAATTTGACCCGCTTCCACCTGAATCGGCGGAAATTTGTCTTTTTCACGAGAGGTGGATCAAAACTATTTACACCCAACCATTTTGTCAATTGTGCATTAAATATGTCCTAGTATTTTAGAAAATTGATTTGGTCCAATTTTTCAACAATTATTTGGTAGTTCCTTCACAAAAAAACCTCCTTTCGGGCACTCGGAAAATGAAAAATGGTTTTTTCGTCCAAAGAAAATGAAAACTTCCTTAGGCAACATTGTTTGCCATTCCAATATGCACCCTTGTGCACAATATGAGATCATTTGAACAAACTATGCCACGAATGTGGCCATAAGATTGGTCATTTGGCTTGAAAGCCATGAATCTTCAGAGATGATAGCTCATTTCTGAGAACACTTTTTTAAAATAATTGCCGTATTACAAGTTTGTTATTTTTCTTGGGAACTTGGCCACATATAATGACACAATGCGAATGTTTCCCAATTTTTTGTTTTTTTTGAATTTTTTATGCCCGTTTCAAAATGCGGTCAAAACGGCGGGCTTGACCGTTCCTAGCTAGTGGCTGAATCTTGGAAAACTTTTGGTGTTTCTCTTATTAAATAGATACTTATGTACCTAGAAATGATTTTTGTAAAAATTAAATAGCAAACTATGAGCCAGCTGCAGTTCAAATTTGACCCGCTTCCACCTGAATCGGCGGAAATTTGTCTTTTTCACGAGAGGTGGATCAAAACTTTCTACACCCAACCATTTTGTCAATTGTGCATTTAATATGTCCTAGTATTTTAGAAAATTGATTTGGTCCAATTTTGCAACAATTATTTGGTAGTTCCTTCACAAAAAAACCTCCTTTCGGGCACTCGGAAAATGAAAAATGGTTTTTTCGTCCAAAGAAAATGAAAACTTCCTTAGGCAACATTGTTTGCCATTCCAATATGCACCCTTGTGCACAATATGAGATCATTTGAACAAACTATGCCACGAACATGGCCATAAGATTGATCATTTGGCTTGAAAGCCATGAATCTTCAAAGATGATAGCTCATTTCTGAGAACACTTTTTAAAAATAATTGCCGCATTACAAGTTTGTTATTTTTCTTGGGAACTTGGCCACATATAATGACACAATGCGAAGGTTTCCCAATTTTTTGTTTTTTTTTGAATTTTTTATGCCCGTTTGAAAATGCGATCAAAACAGCGGGCTTGACCATTCCTAGCTAGTGGGTGAATCTTGGAAAACTTTTGGTGTTTCTCTGATTAAATATATACTTATGTACCTAGAAATGATTTTTGTAAAAAATAAATAGCAAACTATGAGGCAGCTGCAGTTCAAATTTGATCCGCTTCCACTTGAATCGGCGGAAATTTGTCTTTTTCACGAGAGGTGGATCAAAACTATTTACACCCAACCATTTTGTCAATTGTGCATTAAATATGTCCTAGTATTTTAGAAAATTGATTTGGTCCAATTTTTCAACAATATTTGGTAGTTCCTTCACAAAAAAACCTCCTTTCGGGTACTCGGAAAATGAAAAATGGTTTTTTCGTCCAAAGAAAATGAAAACTTCCTTAGGCAACATTGTTTGCCATTCCAATATGCACCCTTGTGCACAATATGAGATCATTTGAACAAACTATGCCACGAATGTGGCCATAAGATTGATCATTTGGCTTGAAAGTCATCAATCTTCAGAGATGATAGCTCATTTCTGAGAACACTTTTTAAGATAATTGCCGTATTACAAGTTTGTTATTTTTCTTGGGAACTTGGCCACATATAATGACACAATGCGAATGTTTCCCAATTTTTTGATTTTTTTGAATTTTTTATGCCCGTTTCAAAATGCGGTCAAAACGACGGGCTTGACCGTTCTTAGCTAGTGGCTGAATCTTGGAAAACTTTTGGTGTTTCTCTGATTAAATAGATACTTATGTACCTAGAAATGATTTTTGTAAAAAATAAATAGTAAACTATGAGGCAGCTGCAGTCCAAATTTGACCCGCTTCCACCTAAATCGGCGGAAATTTGTCTTTTTCACGAGAGGTGGATCAAAACTTTTTTCACCCAACCATTTTGTCAATTGTGCATTAAATATGTCCTAGTATTTTAGAAAATTGATTTGGTCCAATTTTGCAACAATTATTTGGTAGTTCCTTCACAAAAAAACCTCCTTTTGGGCACTCGGAAAATGAAAAATGGTTTTTTCGTCCAAAGAAAATGAAAACTTCCTTAGGCAACATTGTTTGCCATTCCAATATGCACCCTTGTGCACAATATGAGATCATTTGAACAAACTATGCCACGAATGTGGCCATAAGATTGATCATTTGGCTTGAAAGCCATGAATCTTCAGAGATGATAGCTCATTTCTGAGAACACTTTTTTAAAATAATTGTCGTATTACAAGTTTGTTATTTTTCTTGGGAATTGGCCACATCTAATGACACAATGCGAAGGTTTCCCAATTTTTTGATTTTTTTTTGAATTTTTTATGCCCGTTTCAAAATGCGGTCAAAACGGCGGGCTTGAGCGTTCCTAGCTAGTGGTTGAATCTTGGAAAACTTTTGGTGTTTCTCTGATTAAATAGATACTTATGTACCTAGAAATGATTTTTGTAAAAAATAAATAGCAAACTATGAAGCGGCTGCAGTTCAAATATGACCCGCTTCCAACTAAATCGGCAGAAATTTGTCTTTTTCACGAGAGGTGGATCAAAACTTTTTACACCCAACCATTTTGTCAATTGTGCATTAAATATGTCCTAGTATTTTAGAAAATTGATTTGTTCCAATTTTGCAACAATTATTTGGTAGTTCCTTCACAAAAAAACCTCCTTTTGGGCACTCGGAAAATGAAAAATGGTTTTTTCGTCCAAAGAAAATGAAAACTTCCTTAGGCAACATTGTTTTCCATTCCAATATGCACCCTTGTGCATAATATGAGATCATTTGAACAAACTATGCCACGAACGTGGCCATAAGATTGATCATTTGGCTTGAAAGCCATGAATCTTCAGAGATGATAGCTCATTTCTGAGAACACTTTTTTAAAATAATTGCCGTATTACAAGTTTGTTATTTTTCTTGGGAACTTGGCCACATATAATGACACAATGCGAATGTTTCCCAATTTTTTGAATTTTTTATGCGCGTTTCAAAATGCGGTCAAAACGGCAGGTTTGACCGTTCCTAGCTAGTGGTTGAATCTTGGAAAACTTTTGGTGTTTCTCTGATTAAATAGATACTTATGTACCTAGAAATGATTTTTGTAAAAAATAAATAGCAGACTATGAGGCAGCTGCAGTTCAAATTTGACCCGTTTCCAACTGAATCGGCGGAAATTTGTCTTTTTCATGAAAGGTGGATCAAAACTTTTTACACCCAACCATTTTGTTAATTGTGCATTAAATATGTCCTAGTATTTTAGAAAATTTATTTGGTCCAATTTTGCAACAATTATTTGGTAGTTCCTTCACAAAAAAACCTCCTTTCGGGCACTCGGAAAATGAAAAATGGTTTTTTCGTCCAAGGAAAATGAAAACTTCCTTAGGCAACATTGTTTGCCATTCCAATATGCACCCTTGTGCACAATATGAGATCATTTGAACAAACTATGCCACGAATGTGGCCATAAGATTGATCATTTGGCTTGAAAGCCATGAATCTTCAGAGATGATAGCTCATTTCCAAAAACACTTTTTTAAAATAATTGCCGTATTACAAGTTTGTTATTTTTCTTGGGAACTTGGCCACATATAATGACACAATGCGAAGGTTTCCCAATTTTTTGATTTTTTTTGAATTTTTTAGGCCCGTTTCAAAATGCGGTCAAAACGGCGGGCTTGACCGTTCCTAGCTAGTTGTTGAATCTTGGAAAACTTTTGGTGTTTCTCTGATTAAATAGATACTTATGTACCTAGAAATGATTTTTGTAAAAAATAAATAGCAAACTATAAGGCAGCTGCAGTTCAAATTTGACCCGCTTCCAACTAAATCGGCAGAAATTTGTCTTTTTCACGAGAGGTGGATCAAAACTTTTTACACCCAACCATTTTTTCAATTGTGCATAAAATATGTCCTAGTATTTTAAAAAATTGATTTGGTCCAATTTTGCAACAATTATTTGGTAGTTCCTTCACAAAAAACCTCCTTTCGGGCACTCGGAAAATGAAAAATGGTTTTTTCGTCCAAAGAAAATAAAAACTTCCTTAGGCAACATTGTTTGCCATTCCAATATGCACCTTTGTGCACAATATGAGATCATTTGAACAAACTATGCCACGAATGTGGCCATAAGATTGATCATTTGGCTTGGAAGCCATGAATCTTCAGAGATGATAGCTCATTTCTGAGAACACTTTTTTAAAATAATTGCCGTATTACAAGTTTGTTGATTTTCTTGGGAACTTGGCCACATATAATGACACAATGCTAATGTTTCCCAATTTTTTGATTTTTTTGAATTTTTTATGCCCGTTTCAAAATGCGGTCAAAACGGCGGGCTTGACCGTTCCTAGCTAGTGGTTGAATCTTGGAAAACTTTTGGTGTTTCTATGATTAAATAGATACTTATGTACCTAGAAATGATTTTTGTAAAAAATAAATAGCAAACTACGAGGCAGCTGCAGTTCAATTTTGACCCGCTTCCAACTAAATCGGCAGAAATTTGTATTTTTCACGAGAGGTGGATCAAATTTTTTTACACCCAACCATTTTGTCAATTGTGCATTAAATATGTACTAGTATTTTAGAAAATTGATTTTGTCCAATTTTGCAACAATTATTTGGTAGTTCCTTCACAAAAAAACCTCCTTTCGGGCACTCGGAAAATGAAAAATGGTTTTTTCGTCCAAAGAAAATGAAAACTTCCTTAGGAAACATTGTTTGCCATTCCAATATGCACCCTTGTGCACAATATGAGATCATTTCAACAAACTATGCCACGAATGTGGCCATAAGATTGATCATTTGGCTTGAAAGCCATGAATATTCAGAGATGATAGCTCATTTCTGAGAACACTTTTTTAAAATAATTGCCGTATTACAAGTTTGTTATTTTTCTTGGGAACTTGGCCACATATAATGACACAATGCGAAGGTTTCCCAATTTTTTGATTTTTTTTTAATTGTTTATGCCCGTTTCAAAATGCGGTCAAAACGGCGGGCTTGACCGTTCCTAGCTAGTGGCTGAATCTTGGAAAACTTTTGGTGTTTCTCTGATTAAATAGATACTTATGTACCTATAAATGATTTTTGTAAAAAATAAATAGCAAACTATGAGGCAGCTGCAGTTCAAATTTGACCCGCTTCCAACTAAATTGGCGGAAATTTGTCTTTTTCACGAGAGGTGGATCAAAACTTTTTACACCCAACCATTTTGTCAATTGTGCATTAAATATGTCCTAGTATTTTAGAAAATTGATTTGGTCCAATTTTGCAACAATTATTTGGTAGTTCCTTCACAAAAAAACCTCCTTTCGGGCAGTTGGAAAATGAAAAATGGTTTTTTCGTCCAAAGAAAATGAAAACTTCCTTAGGCAACATTGTTTGCCATTCCAATATGCACCCTTGTGCACAATATGAGATCATTTGAAAAAACTATGCCATGAATGTGGCCATAAGATTGATCATTTGGCTTGAAAGCCATGAATCTTCACAGATGATAGCTCATTTCTGAGAACACTTTTTTAAAATAATTGCCGTATTACAAGTTTGTTATTTTTCTTGGGAACTTGGCCACATCTAATGACACAATGCGAAGGTTTCCCAATTTTTTGATTTTTTTTGAATTTTGTATGCCCGTTTCAAAATGCGGTCAAAACGGCGGGCTTGACCGTTCCTAGCTAGTGGTTGAATCTTGGAAAACTTTTGGTGTTTCTCTGATTAAATAGATACTTATGTACCTATAAATGATTTTTGTAAAAAATAAATAGCAAACAATGAAGCAGCTGCAGTTCAAATATGACCCGCTTCCAGCTGAATCGGCGGAAATTTGTCTTTTTCACGAGAGGTGGATCAAAACTTTTTACACCCAACCATTTTGTCAATTGTGCATTAAATATGTCCTAGTATTTTAGAAAATTGATTTGGTCCAATTTTGCAACAATTATTTGGTAGTTCCTTGACAAAAAAACCTCCTTTTGGGCACTCGGAAAATGAAAAATGGTTTTTTCGTCCAAAGAAAATGAAAACTTCCTTAGGCAACATTGTTTTCCATTCCAATATGCACCCTTGTGCATAATACGAGATCATTTGAACAAACTATGCCATGAACGTGGCCATAAGATTGATCATTTGGCTTGAAAGCCATGAATCTTCAAAGATGATAGCTCATTTCTGAGAACACTTTTTTAAAATAATTGCCGTATTACAAGTTTGTTGTTTTTCTTGGGAACTTGGCCACATATAATGACACAATGCGAATGTTTCCCAATTTTTTGAATTTTTTATGCCCGTTTCAAAATGCGGTCAAAACGGCAGGCTTGACCGTTCCTAGCTAGTGGTTGAATCTTGGAAAACTTTTGGTGTTTCTCTGATTAAATAGATACTTATGTACCTAGAAATGATTTTTGTAAAAAATAAATAGCAAACTATGAGGCAGCTGCAGTTCAAATTTGACCCGCTTCCAACTGAATCGGCGGAAATTTGTCTTTTTCACGAGAGGTGGATCAAAACTTTTTACACCCAACCATTTTGTTAATTATGCATTAAATATGTCCTAGTATTTTAGAAAATTTATTTGGTCCAATTTTGCAACAATTATTTGGTAGTTCCTTCACAAAAAAACCTCCTTTCGGGCACTCGGAAAATGAAAAATTGTTTTTTCGTCCAAAGAAAATGAAAACTTCCTTAGGCAACATTGTTTGCCATTCCAATATGCACCCTTGTGCACAATATGAGATCATTTGAACAAACTATGCCACGAATGTGGCCATAAGATTGATCATTTGGCTTGAAAGCCATGAATCTTCAGAGATGATAGCTCATTTCTAAAAACACTTTTTTAAAATAATTGCCGTATTACAAGTTTGTTATTTTTCTTGGGAACTCTGCCACATATAATGACACAATGCGAAGGTTTCCCAATTTTTTGTTTTTTTTTGAATTTTTTATGCCCGTTTCAAAATGCGGTCAAAACGGCGGGCTTGACCGTTCCTAGCTAGTGGTTGAATCTTGGAAAACTTTTGGTGTTTCTCTGATTAAATAGGTACTTATGTACCTAGAAATGATTTTTGTAAAAAATAAATAGCAAACTATAAGGCAGCTGCAGTTCAAATTTGACCCGCTTCCAACTAAATCGGCAGAAATTTGTCTTTTTCACGAGAGGTGGATCAAAACTTTTTACACCCAACCATTTTTTCAATTGTGCATTAAATATGTCCTAGTATTTTAGAAAATTGATTTGGTCCAATTTTGCAACAATTATTTGGTAGTTCCTTCACAAAAAAACCTCCTTTTGGGCACTCGGAAAATGAAAAATGGTTTTTTCGTCCAAAGAAAATGAAAACTTCCTTAGGCAACATTGTTTTCCATTCCAATATGCACCCTTGTGCATAATACGAGATCATGTGAACAAACTATGCCATGAACGTGGCCATAAGATTGATCATTTGGCTTGAAAGCCATGAATCTTCAGAGATGATAGCTCATTTCTGAGAACACTTTTTTAAAATAATTGCCGTATTACAAGTTTGTTATTTTTCTTGGGAAGTTGGCCACATATAATGACACAATGCGAATGTTTCCCAATTTTTTGAATTTTTTATGCCTGTTTCAAAATGCGGTCAAAACGGCAGGCTTGATCGTTCCTAGCTAGTGGTTGAATCTTGGAAAACTTTTGGTGTTTCTCTGATTAAATAGATACTTATGTACCTAGAAATGATTTTTGTAAAAAATAAATAGCAAACTATGAGGCAGCTGCAGTTCAAATTTGACCCGCTTCCAACTAAATCGGCGGAAATTTGTCTTTTTCATGAGAGGTGGATCAAAACTTTTTACACCCAACCATTTTGTCAATTGTGCATTAAATATGTCCTAGTATTTTAGAAAATTGATTTGGTCCAATTTTGCAACAATTATTTGGTAGTTCCTTCACACAAAAACCTCCTTTCGGGCACTCGGAAAATGAAAAACGATTTTTTCGTCCAAAGAAAATGAAAACTTCCTTAGGCAACATTGTTTGCCATTCCAATATGCACCCTTGTGCACAATATGAGATCATTTGAACAAACTATGCCACGAATGTGGCCATAAGATTGATCATTTGGCTTGAAAGCCATGAATCTTCAGAGATGATAGCTCATTTCTAAAAACACTTTTTTAAAATAATTGCCGTATTACAAGTTTGTTATTTTACTTGGGAACTGTGCCACATATAATGACACAATGCGAAGGTTTCCCAATTTTTTGATTTTTTTTGAATTTTTTATGCCCGTTTCAAAATGCGGTCAAAACGGCGGGCTTGACCGTTCCTAGCTAGTGGTTGAATCTTGGAAAACTTTTGGTGTTTCTCTGATTAAATAGATACTTATGTACCTAGAAATGATTTTTGTAAAAAATAAATAGCAAACTATAAGGCAGCTGCAGTTCAAATTTGACCCGCTTCCAACTAAATCGGCAGAAATTTGTCTTTTTCACGAGAGGTGGATCAAAACTTTTTAAACCCAACCATTTGTTCAATTGTGCATTAAATATGTCCTAGTATTTTAGAAAATTGATTTGGTCCAATTTTGCAACAATTATTTGGTAGTTCCTTCAAAAAAAACCTCCTTTCTGGCACTTGGAAAATGAAAAATGGTTTTTTCGTCCAAAGAAAATGAAAACTTCCTTAGGAAACATTTTTTGCCATTCCAATATGCACCCTTGTGCACAATATGAGATCATTTGAACAAACTATGCCACGAATGTGGCCATAAGATTGATCATTTGGCTTGAAAGCCATGAATCTTCAGAGATGATAGCTCATTTCTGAGAACACTTTTTTAAAATAATTGCCGTATTACAAGTTTGTTGATTTTCTTGGGAACTTGGCCACATATAATGACACAATGCGAATGTTTCCCAATTTTTTGAATTTTTTATGCCCGTTTCAAAATGCGGTCAAAACGGCGGGCTTGACCGTTCCTAGCTAGTGGTTGAATCTTGGAAAACTTTTGGTGTTTCTCTAATTAAATAGATACTTATGTACCTAGAAATGATTTTTGTAAAAAATAAATAGCAAACTACGAGGCAGCTGCAGTTCAAATTTGACCCGCTTCCAACTAAATCGGCGGAAATTTGTATTTTTCACGAGAGGTGGATCAAAAAATTTTACACCCAACCATTTTGTCAATTGTGCATTAAATATGTCCTAGTATTTTAGAAAATTGATTTTGTCCAATTTTGCAACAATTATTTGATAGTTCCTTCACAAAAAAACCTCCTTTCGGGCACTTGGAAAATGAAAAATGGTTTTTTCGTCCAAAGAAAATGAAAACTTCCTTAGGCAACATTGTTTGCCATTCCAATATGCACCCTTGTGCACAATATGAGATCATTTCAACAAACTATGCCATGAATGTGGCCATAAGATTGATCATTTGGCTTGAAAGCCATGAATATTGAGAGATGATAGCTCATTTCTGAGAACACTTTTTTAAAATAATTGCCGTATTACAAGTTTGTTATTTTTCTTGGGAACTTGGCCACATATAATGACACAATGCGAAGGTTTCCCAATTTTTTGAATTTTTTGAATTTTTTATGCCCGTTTCAAAATGCGGTCAAAACGGCGGGCTTGACCGTTCCTAGCTAGTGGTTGAATCTTGGAAAACTTTTGGTGTTTCTCTGATTAAATAGATACTTATGTACCTAGAAATGATTTTTGTAAAAAATAAATAGCAAACTATAAGGCAGCTGCAGTTCAAATTTGACCCGCTTCCAACTAAATCGGCAGAAATTTGTCTTTTTCACGAGAGGTGGATCAAAACTTTTTACACCCAACCATTTTTTCAATTGTGCATTAAATATGTCCTAGTATTTTAGAAAATTGATTTGGTCCAATTTTGCAACAATTATTTGGTAGTTCCTTCAAAAAAAACCTCCTTTCTGGCACTTGGAAAATGAAAAATGGTTTTTTCGTCCAAAGAAAATGAAAACTTCCTTAGGAAACATTTTTTGCCATTCCAATATGCACCCTTGTGCACAATATGAGATCATTTGAACAAACTATGCCACGAATGTGGCCATAAGATTGATCATTTGGCTTGAAAGCCATGAATCTTCACAGATGATAGCTCATTTCTGAGAACACTTTTTTAAAATAATTGCCGTATTACAAGTTTGTTATTTTTCTTGGGAACTTGGCCACATCTAATGACACAATGCGAAGGTTTCCCAATTTTTTGATTTTTTTTGAATTTTGTATGCCTGTTTCAAAATGCGGTCAAAACGGCGGGCTTGACCGTTCCTAGCTAGTGGTTGAATCTTGGAAAACTTTTGGTGTTTCTCTGATTAAATAGATACTTATGTACCTATAAATGATTTTTGTAAAAAATAAATAGCAAACTATGAAGCAGCTGCAGTTCAAATATGACCCGCTTCCAGCTGAATCGGCGGAAATTTGTCTTTTTCACGAGAGGTGGATCAAAACTTTTTACACCCAACCATTTTGTCAATTGTGCATTAAATATGTCCTAGTATTTTAGAAAATTAATTTGGTCCAATTTTGCAACAATTATTTGGTAGTTCCTTGACAAAAAAACCTCCTTTTGGGCACTCGGAAAATGAAAAATGGTTTTTTCGTCCAAAGAAAATGAAAACTTCCTTAGGCAACATTGTTTTCCATTCCAATATGCACCCTTGTGCATAATACGAGATCATTTGAACAAACTATGCCATGAACGTGGCCATAAGATTGATCATTTGGCTTGAAAGCCATGAATCTTCAGAGATGATAGCTCATTTCTGAGAACACTTTTTTAAAATAATTGCCGTATTACAAGTTTGTTGTTTTTCTTGGGAACTTGGCCACATATAATGACACAATGCGAATGTTTCCCAATTTTTTGAATTTTTTATGCCCGTTTCAAAATGCGGTCAAAACGGCAGGCTTGACCGTTCCTAGCTAGTGGTTGAATCTTGGAAAACTTTTGGTGTTTCTCTGATTAAATAGATACTTATGTACCTAGAAATGATTTTTGTAAAAAATAAATAGCAAACTATGAGGCAGCTGCAGTTCAAATTTGACCCACTTCCAACTGAATCGGCGGAAATTTGTCTTTTTCACGAGAGGTGGATCAAAACTTTTTACACCCAACCATTTTGTTAATTGTGCATTAAATATGTCCTAGTATTTTAGAAAATTTATTTGGTCCAATTTTGCAACAATTATTTGGTAGTTCCTTCACAAAAAAACCTCCTTTCGGGCACTCGGAAAATGAAAAATCGTTTTTTCGTCCAAAGAAAATGAAAACTTCCTTAGGCAACATTGTTTGCCATTCCAATATGCACCCTTGTTCACAATATGAGATCATTTGAACAAACTATGCCACGAATGTGGCCATAAGATTGATCATTTGGCTTGAAAGCCATGAATCTTCAGAGATGATAGCTCATTTCTAAAAACACTTTTTTAAAATAATTGCCGTATTACAAGTTTGTTATTTTTCTTGGGAACTCTGCCACATATAATGACACAATGCGAAGGTTTCCCAATTTTTTGATTTTTTTTGAATTTTTTATGCCCGTTTCAAAGTGCGGTCAAAACGGCGGGCTTGACCGTTCCTAGCTAGTGGTTGAATCTTGGAAAATTTTTGGTGTTTCCCTGATTAAATAGATACTTATGTACCTAGAAATGATTTTTGTAAAAAATAAATAGCAAACTATAAGGCAACTGCAGTTCAAATTTGACCCGCTTCCAACTAAATCGGCAGAAATTTGTCTTTTTCACGAGAGGTGGATCAAAACTTTTTACACCCAACCATTTTTTCAATTGTGCATTAAATATGTCCTAGTATTTTAGAAAATTGATTTGGTCCAATTTTGCAACAATTATTTGGTAGTTCCTTCACAAAAAAACCTCCTTTTGGGCACTCGGAAAATGAAAAATGGTTTTTTCGTCCAAAGAAAATGAAAACTTCCTTAGGCAACATTGTTTTCCATTCCAATATGCACCCTTTTGCATAATACGAGATCATGTGAACAAACTATGCCATGAACGTGGCCATAAGATTGATCATTTGGCTTGAAAGCCATGAATCTTCAGAGATGATAGCTCATTTCTGAGAACACTTTTTTAAAATAATTGCCGTATTACAAGTTTGTTATTTTTCTTGGGAACTTGGCCACATATAATGACACAATGCGAATGTTTCCCAATTTTTTGAATTTTTTATGCCTGTTTCAAAATGCGGTCAAAACGGCAGGCTTGACCGTTCCTAGCTAGTGGTTGAATCTTGGAAAACTTTTGGTGTTTCTCTGATTAAATAGATACTTATGTACCTAGAAATGATTTTTGTAAAAAATAAATAGCAAACTATGAGGCAGCTGCAGTTCAAATTTGACCCGCTTCCAACTAAATCGGCGGAAATTTGTCTTTTTCATGAGAGGTGGATCAAAACTTTTTACACCCAACCATTTTGTCAATTGTGCATTAAATATGTCCTAGTATTTTAGAAAATTGATTTGGTCCAATTTTGCAACAATTATTTGGTAGTTCCTTCACAAAAAACCTCCTTTCGGGCACTCGGAAAATGAAAAACTATTTTTTCGTCCAAAGAAAATGAAAACTTCCTTAGGCAACATTGTTTGCCATTCCAATATGCACCCTTGTGCACAATATGAGATCATTTGAACAAACTATGCCACGAATGTGGCCATAAGATTGATCATTTGGCTTGAAAGCCATGAATCTTCAGAGATGATAGCTCATTTCTAAAAACACTTTTTTAAAATAATTGCCGTATTAGAAGTTTGTTATTTTACTTGGGAACTCTGCCACATATAATGACACAATGCGAAGGTTTCCCAATTTTTTGACTTTTTTTGAATTTTTTATGCCCGTTTCAAAATGCGGTCAAAACGGCGGGCTTGACCGTTCCTAGCTAGTGGTTGAATCTTGGAAAACTTTTGGTGTTTCTCTGATTAAATAGATACTTATGTACCTAGAAATGATTTTTGTAAAAAATAAATAGCAAACTATAAGGCAGCTGCAGTTCAAATTTGACCCGCTTCCAACTAAATCGGCAGAAATTTGTCTTTTTCACGAGAGGTGGATCAAAACTTTTTACACCCAACCATTTTTTCAATTGTGCATTAAATATGTCCTAGTATTTTAGAAAATTGATTTGGTCCAATTTTGCAACAATTATTTGGTAGTTCCTTCAAAAAAAACCTCCTTTCTGGCACTTGGAAAATGAAAAATGGTTTTTTCGTCCAAAGAAAATGAAAACTTCCTTAGGAAACATTTTTTGCCATTCCAATATGCACCCTTGTGCACAATATGAGATCATTTGAACAAACTATGCCACGAATGTGGCCATAAGATTGATCATTTGGCTTGAAAGCCATGAATCTTCAGAGATGATAGCTCATTTCTGAGAACACTTTTTTAAAATAATTGCCGTATTACAAGTTTGTTGATTTTCTTGGGAACTTGGCCACATATAATGACACAATGCGAATGTTTCCCAATTTTTTGAATTTTTTATGCCCGTTTCAAAATGCGGTCAAAACGGCGGGCTTGACCGTTCCTAGCTAGTGGTTGAATCTTGGAAAACTTTTGGTGTTTCTCTAATTAAATAGATACTTATGTACCTAGAAATGATTTTTGTAAAAAATAAATAGCAAACTACGAGGCAGCTGCAGTTCAAATTTGACCCGCTTCCAACTAAATCGGCGGAAATTTGTATTTTTCACGAGAGGTGGATCAAAAAATTTTACACCCAACCATTTTGTCAATTGTGCATTAAATATGTCCTAGTATTTTAGAAAATTGATTTTGTCCAATTTTGCAACAATTATTTGGTAGTTCCTTCACAAAAAACCTCCTTTCGGGCACTTGGAAAATGAAAAATGGTTTTTTCGTCCAAAGAAAATGAAAACTTCCTTAGGCAACATTGTTTGCCATTCCAATATGCACCCTTGTGCACAATATGAGATCATTTCAACAAACTATGCCATGAATGTGGCCATAAGGTTGATCATTTGGCTTGAAAGCCATGAATATTGAGAGATGATAGCTCATTTCTGAGAACACTTTTTTTAAATAATTGCCGTATTACAAGTTTGTTATTTTTCTTGGGAACTTGGCCACATATAATGACACAATGCGAAGGTTTCCCAATTTTTTGAATTTTTTGAATTTTTTATGCCCGTTTCAAAATGCGGTCAAAACGGCGGGCTTGACCGTTCCTAGCTAGTGGTTGAATCTTGGAAAACTTTTGGTGTTTCTCTAATTAAATAGATACTTATGTACCTAGAAATGATTTTTGTAAAAAATAAATAGCAAACTACGAGGCAGCTGCAGTTCAAATTTGACCCGCTTCCAACTAAATCGGCGGAAATTTGTATTTTTCACGAGAGGTGGATCAAAAAATTTTACACCCAACCATTTTGTCAATTGTGCATTAAATATGTCCTAGTATTTTAGAAAATTGATTTTGTCCAATTTTGCAACAATTATTTGGTAGTTCCTTCACAAAAAAACCTCCTTTCGGGCACTTGGAAAATGAAAAATGGTTTTTTCGTCCAAAGAAAATGAAAACTTCCTTAGGCAACATTGTTTGCCATTCCAATATGCACCCTTGTGCACAATATGAGATCATTTGAACAAACTATGCCACGAATGTGGCCATAAGATTGATCATTTGGCTTGAAAGCCATGAATCTTCAGAGATGATAGCTCATTTCTGAGAACACTTTTAAAAATAATTGCCGTATTACAAGTTTGTTATTTTTCTTGGGAACTTGGCCACATATAATGACACAATGCGAAGGTTTCCCAATTTTTTGATTTTTTTTGAATTTTTTATGCCCGTTTCAAAATGCGGTCAAAACGGCGGGCTTGACCGTTCCTAGCTAGTGGTTGAATCTTGGAAACCTTTTGGTGTTTCTCTAATTAAATAGATACTTATGTACCTAGAAATGATTTTTGTAAAAAATAAATAGCATACTATGAGGCAGCTGCAGTTCAAATTTGACCCGCTTCCAACTGAATCGGCGGAAATTTGTCTTTTTCACGAGAGGTGGATCAAAACTTTTTACACCCAACCATTGTGTCAATTGTGCATTAAATATGTCATAGTATTTTAGAAAATTTATTTGGTCCAATTTTGCAACAATTATTTGGTAGTTCCTTCACAAAAAAACCTCCTTTCGGGCACTTGGAAAATGAAAAATGGTTTTTTCGTCCAAAGAAAATGAAAACTTCCTTAGGCGACATTGTTTGCCATTCCAATATGCACCCTTGTGCAAAATATGAGATCATTTGAACAAACTATGCCACGAATGTGGCCATAAGATTGATCATTTGGCTTGAAAGCCATGAATCTTCAAAGATGATAGCTCATTTCTGAGAACACTTTTTTAAAATAATTGCTGTATTACAAGTTTTTTTTATTTTTCTTGGGAACTTGGCCACATATAATGACACAATGCGAAGGTTTCCCAATTTTTTGATTTTTTTTGAATTTTTTATGCCCGTTTCAAAATGCGGTCAAAACGGCAGGCTTGACCGTTCCTAGCTAGTGGTTGAATCTTGGAAAACTTTTGGTGTTTCTCTGATTAAATAGATACTTATGTACCTAGAAATGATTTTTGTAAAGAATAAGTAGCAAACTATGAGGCAGCTGCAGTTCAAATTTGACCCGCTTCCAACTAAATCGGCGGAAATTTGTCTTATTCACGAGAGGTGGATCAAAACTTTTTACACCCAACCATTTTGTCAATTGTAAATTAAATATGTCCTAGTATTTTAGAAAATTGATTTGGTCCAATTTTGCAACAATTATTTGGTAGTTCCTTCACAAAAAAACCTGCTTTCGGGCACTCGGAAAATGAAAAATGGTTTTTTCGTCCAAAGAAAATGAAAACTTCCTTAGGAAACATTGTTTGCCATTCCAATATGCACCCTTGTGCACAATATGAGATCATTTGAACAAACTATGTCATGAATGTGGCCATAAGATTGATCATTTGGCTTGAAAGCCATGAATCTTCAGAGATGATAGCTCATTTCTGAAAAGACTTTTTTATAATAATTGTCGTATTATAAGTTTGTTATTTTTCTTCGGAACTTGGCCACATATAATGATACAATGCGAAGGTTTCCCAATTTTTTTGATTTTTTTTTGAATTTTTTATGCCCGTTTCAAAATGCGGTCAAAACGGCGGGCTTGACCGTTCCTAGCTAGTGGTTGAATCTTGGAAAACTTTTGGTGTTTCTCTGATTAAATAGATACTTATGTACCTAGAAATGATTTTTGTAAAAAATAAATAGCAAACTATAAGGCAGCTGCAGTTCAAATTTGACCCGCTTCCAACTGAATCGGCGGAAATTTGTCTTTTTCATGAGAGGTGGATCAAAACTTTTTACACCCAACCATTTTTTCAATTGTGCATTAAATATGCCCTAGTATTTTTGAAAATTGATTTGGTCCAATTTTCCAACAATTATTTGGTAGTTCCTTCACAAAAAAACCTCCTTTCGGGCACTTGGAAAATGAAAAATGGTTTTTTCGTCCAAAGAAAATGAAAACTTCCTTAGGCAACATTGTTTGCCATTACAATATGCACCCTTGTGCACAATATGAGATCATTTGAACAAACTATCCCACGAATGTGGCCATAAGATTGATCATTTGGCTTGAAAGCCATGAATCTTCAGAGATGATAGCTCATTTCTGAGAACACTTTTTTAAAATAATTGACGTATTACAAGTTTGTTATTTTTCTTGGCAACTTGGCCACATATAATGACACAATGCGAAGGTTTCCCAATTTTTTGATTTTTTTTGAATTTTTTATGCCCGTTTCAAAATGCGGTCAAAACGGCGGGCTTGACCGTTCCTAGCTAGTGGGTGAATCTTGGAAAACTTTTAGTGTTTCTCCGATTAAATAGATACTTATGTACCTAGAAATGATTTTTGTAAAAAATAAATAGCAAACTATGAGGCAGCTGCAGTTCAAATTAGACCCACTTCCAACTGAATCGGCGGAAATTTGTCTTTTTCACGAGAGGTGGATCAAAACTATTTACACCCAACCATTTTGTCAATTGTGCATTAAATATGTCCTAGTATTTTAGAAAATTGATTTGGTCTAATTTTGCAACAATTATTTGGTAGTTCCTTTACAAAAAAACCTCCTTTCGGGCACTCGGAAAATGAAAAATGGTTTTTTCGTCCAAAGAAAATGAAAACTTCCTTAGGCAACATTGTTTGCCATTCCAATATGCACCCTTGTGCACAATATGAGATCATTTGAAAAAACTATGCCACGAACGTGGCCATAAGATTGATCATTTGGCTTGAAAGCCATGAATCTTCAGAGATGATAGCTCATTTCTGAGAACACTTTTTTAAAATAATTGCCGTATTACAAGTTTGTTATTTTTCTTGGGAACTTGGCCACATATAATGACACAATGCGAAGGTTTCCCAATTTTTTGATTTTTTTTTTAATTTTTATGCCCGTTTCAAAATGCGGTCAAAATGGCGGGCTTGACCTTTCCTAGCTAGTGGTTGAATCTTGGAAAACTTTTGGTGTTTCTCTGATTAAATAGATACTTATGCACCTAGAAATGATTTTTGTAAAAAATAAATAGCAAACTATGAGGCAGCTGCAGTTCAAATATGACCCGCTTCCACCTGAATCGGCGGAAATTTGTCTTTTTCACGAGAGGTGGATCAAAACTTTTTACACCCAACCATTTTGTCAATTGTGCATTAAATATGTCCTAGTATTTTAGAAAATTGATTTGGTCCAATTTTGCAAAAATTATTTGGTAGTTCCTTCACAAAAAAACCTCCTTTCGGGCACTCGGAAAATGAAAAATGGTTTTTTCGTCCAAAGAAAATGAAAACTTCCTTAGGAAACATTGTTTGCCATTCCAATATGCACCCTTGTGCACAATATGAGATCATTTGAACAAACTATGCCACGAATGTGGCCATAAGATTGATCATTTGGCTTGAAAGCCATGAATCTTCAGAGATGATAGCTCATTTCTAAGAACACTTTTTTAAAATAATTGCTGTATTACAAGTTTGTTATTTTTCATGGGAACTTGGCCACATATAATGACACAATGCGAAGGTTTCCCAATTTTTTGATTTTTTTTGAATTTTTTATGCCCGTTTCAAAATGCGGTCAAAATGGCGGGCTTGACCGTTCCTAGCTAGTGGCTGAATCTTGGAAAACTTTTGGTGTTTCTCTGATTAAATAGATACTTATGTACCTAGAAATGATTTTTGTAAAAAATAAATTGCAAACTATGAGGCAGCTGCAGTTCAAATTTGACCCGCTTCCAACTAAATCGGCGGAAATTTGTCTTATTCACGAGAGGTGGATCAAAACTTTTTACACCCAACCATTTTGTCAATTGTGCATTAAATATGTCCTAGTATTTTAGAAAATTGATTTGGTCCAATTTTGCAACAATTATTTGGTAGTTCCTTCACAAAAAAACCTCCTTTCGGGCACTCAGAAAATGAAAAATGGTTTTTTCCTCCAAAGGAAATGAAAACTTCCTTAGGCAACATTGTTTGCCATTCCAATATGCACCCTTGTGCACAATATGAGATCATTTGAACAAACTATGCCATGAATGTGGCCATAAGATTGATCATTTGGCTTGAAAGCCATGAATCTTCAGAGATGATAGCTGATTTCTGAAAACACTTTTTTAAAATAATTGTCGTATTATAAGTTTGTTATTTTTCTTAGGAACTTGGCCACATATAATGACACAATGCGAAGGTTTCCCATTTTTTTTGATTTTTTTTGAATTTTTTATGCCCGTTTCAAAATGCGGTCAAAACGGCGGGCTTGACCGTTCCTAGCTAGTGGTTGAATCTTGGAAAACTTTTGGTGTTTCTCTGATTAAATAGATACTTATGTACCTAGAAATGATTTTTGTAAAACATAAATAGCAAACTATAAGGCAGCTGCAGTTCAAATTTGACCCGCTTCCAACTGAATCGGCAGAAATTTGTCTTTTTCATGAGAGGTGGATCAAAACTTTTTACACCCAACCATTTTGTCAATTGTGCATTAAATATGCCCTAGTATTTTTGAAAATTGATTTGGTCCAATTTTGCAACAATTATTTGGTAGTTCCTTCACAAAAAAACCTCCTTTCGGGCACTCGGAAAATGAAAAATGGTTTTTTCGTCCAAAGAAAATGAAAACTTCCTTAGGCAACATTGTTTGCCATTCCAATATGCACCATTGTGCACAATATGAGATCATTTGAACAAACTATGCCACGAATGTGGCCATAAGATTGATCATTTGGCTTGAAAGCCATGAATCTTGAGAGATGATAGCTCATTTCTGAGAACACTTTTTTAAAATAATTGACGTATTACAAGTTTGTTATTTTTCTTGGCAACTTGGCTACATATAATGACACAATGCGAAGGTTTCCCAATTTTTTGATTTTTTTTTGAATTTTTTATGCCCGTTTCAAAATGCGGTCAAAACGGCGGGCTTGACCGTTCCTAGCTAGTGGGTGAATCTTGGAAAACTTTTGGTGTTTCTCTGATTAAATAGATACTTATGTACCTAGAAATGATTTTTGTAAAAAATAAATAGCAAACTATGAGGCAGCTGCAGTTCAAATTAGACCCACTTCCAACTGAATCGGCGGAAATTTGTCTTTTTCACGAGAGGTGGATCTAAACTATTTACACCCAACCATTTTGTCAATTGTGCATTAAATATGTCCTAGTATTTTAGAAAATTGATTTGGTCTAATTTTGCAACAATTATTTGGTAGTTCCTTTACAAAAAAACCTCCTTTCGGGCACTCGGAAAATGAAAAATGGTTTTTTCGTCCAAAGAAAATGAAAACTTCCTTAGGCAACATTGTTTGCCATTCCAATATGCACCCTTGTGCACAATATGAGATCATTTGAAAAAACTATGCCACGAACGTGGCCATAAGATTGATCATTTGGCTTGAAAGCCATGAATCTTGAGAGATGATAGCTCATTTCTGAGAACATTTTTTTTAAAATAATTGCCGTATTACAAGTTTGTTATTTTTCTTGGGAACTTGGCCACATATAATGACACAATGCGAAGGTTTCCCAATTTTTTGATTTTTTTTGAATTTTTATGCCCGTTTCAAAATGCGGTCAAAATGGCGGGCTTGACCGTTCCTAGCTAGTGGTTGAATCTTGGAAAACTTTTGGTGTTTCTCTGATTAAATAGATACTTATGCACCTAGAAATGATTTTTGTAAAAAATAAATAGCAAACTATGAGGCAGCTGCAGTTCAAATTTGACCCGCTTCCACCTAAATCGGTGGAAATTTGTGTTTTTCACGGGAGGTGGATCAAAACTTTTTACACCCAACCATTTTGTCAATTGTGCATTAAATATGTCCTAGTATTTTAGAAAATTGATTTGGTCCAATTTTGCAACAATTATTTGGTAGTTCCTTCACAAAAAAACCTCCTTTCGGGCACTCGGAAAATGAAAAATGGTTTTTTCGTCCAAAGAAAATGAAAACTTCCTTCGGCAACATTGTTTGCCATTCCAATATGCACCCTTGTGCACAATATGAGATCATTTGAACAAACTATGCCACGAATGTGGCCATAAGATTGATCATTTGGCTTGAAAGCCATGAATCTTCACAGATGATAGCTCATTTCTAAGAACACTTTTTAAAATAATTGCCGTATTACAAGTTTGTTATTTTTCATGGGAACTTGGCCACATATAATGACACAATGCGAAGGTTTCCCAATTTTTTGATTTTTTTTGAATTTTTTATGCCCGTTTCAAAATGCGGTCAAAACGGCGGGCTTGACCGTTCCTAGCTAGTGGTTGAATCTTGGAAAACTTTTGGCGTTTCTCTGATTAAATAGATACTTATTTACCTAGAAATGATTTTTGTAAAAAATAAATAGCAAACTATGAGGCAGCTGCAGTTCAAATTTGACCCGCTTCCAACTGAATCGGCGGAAATTTGTCTTTTTCATGAGAGGTGGATCAAAACTTTTTACACCGAACCATTTTTTCAATTGTGAATTAAATATGTCCTAGTATTTTACAAAATTGATTTGGTAAAATTTTGCAACAATTATTTGGTAGTTCCTTCACAAAAAAACCTCCTTTCGGGCACTCGGAAAATGAAAAATGGTTTTTTCGTCCAAAGAAAATGAAAACTTCCTTAGGCAACATTGTTTGCCATTCCAATATGCACCCTTGTGCATAATATGAGATCATTTAAAAAAACTATGCCACGAACGTGGCCATAAGATTGATCATTTGGCTTGAAAGCCATGAATCTTCAGAGATGATAGCTCATTTCTGAGAACACTTTTTTAAAATAATTGCCATATTACAAGTTTGTTATTTTTCTTGGGAACTTGGCCACATATAATGACACAATGCGAAGGTTTCCCAATTTTTTGATTTTTTTTTTGAATTTTTATGCCCGTTTCAAAATGCGGTCAAGATGGCGGGCTTGACCTTTCCTAGCTAGTGGTTGAATCTTGGAAAACTTTTGGTGTTTCTCTGATTAAATAGATACTTATGCACCTAGAAATGATTTTTGTAAAAAATAAATAGCAAACTATGAGGCAGCTGCAGTTCAAATTTGACCCGCTTCCACCTGAATCGGCGGAAATTTGTCTTTTTCACGAGAGGTGGATCAAAACTTTTTACACCCAACCATTTTGTCAATTGTGCATTAAATATGTCCTAGTATTTTAGAAAATTGATTTGGTCCAATTTTGCAACAATTATTTGGTAGTTCCTTCACAAAAAAACCTCCTTTCGGGCACTCGGAAAATGAAAAATGGTTTTTTCGTCCAAAGGAAATGAAAACTTCCTTAGGCAACATTGTTTGCCATTCCAATATGCACCCTTGTGCACAATATGAGATCATTTGAACAAACTATGCCACGAATGTGGCCATAAGATTGATCATTTGGCTTGAAAGCCATGAATCTTCAGAGATGATAGCTCATTTCTAAGAACACTTTTTTAAAATAATTGCTGTATTACAAGTTTGTTATTTTTCATGGGAACTTGGCCACATATAATGACACAATGCGAAGGTTTCCCAATTTTTTGATTTTTTTTGAATTTTTTATGCCCGTTTCAAAATGCGGTCAAAATGGCGGGCTTGACCGTTCCTAGCTAGTGGCTGAATCTTGGAAAACTTTTGGTGTTTCTCTGATTAAATAGATACTTATGTACCTAGAAATGATTTTTGTAAAAAATAAATTGCAAACTATGAGGCAGCTGTAGTTCAAATTTGACCCGCTTCCAACTAAATCGGCGGAAATTTGTCTTATTCACGAGAGGTGGATCAAAACTTTTTACACCCAACCATTTTGTCAATTGTAAATTAAATATGTCCTAGTATTTTAGAAAATTGATTTGGTCCAATTTTGCAACAATTATTTGGTAGTTCCTTCACAAAAAACCTCCTTTCGGGCACTCAGAAAATGAAAAATGGTTTTTTCGTCCAAAGGAAATGAAAACTTCCTTAGGCAACATTGTTTGCCATTCCAATATGCACCCTTGTGCACAATATGAGATCATTTGAACAAACTATGCCATGAATGTGGCCATAAGATTGATCATTTGGCTTGAAAGCCATGAATCTTCAGAGATGATAGCTGATTTCTGAAAACACTTTTTTAAAATAATTGTCGTATTATAAGTTTGTTATTTTTCTTAGGAACTTGGACACATATAATGACACAATGCGAAGGTTTTCCAATTTTTTTGATTTTTTTTGAATTTTTTATGCCCGTTTCAAAATGCGGTCAAAACGGCGGGCTTGACCGTTCCTAGCTAGTGGTTGAATCTTGGAAAACTTTTGGTGTTTCTCTGATTAAATAGATACTTATGTACCTAGAAATGATTTTTGTAAAACATAAATAGCAAACTATAAGGCAGCTGCAGTTCAAATTTGACCCGCTTCCAACTGAATCGGCGGAAATTTGTCTTTTTCATGAGAGGTGGATCAAAACTTTTTACACCCAACCATTTTGTCAATTGTGCATTAAATATGCCCTAGTATTTTTGAAAATTGATTTGGTCCAATTTTGCAACAATTATTTGGTAGTTCCTTCACAAAAAAACCTCCTTTCGGGCACTCGGAAAATGAAAAATGGTTTTTTCGTCCAAAGAAAATGAAAACTTCCTTAGGCAACATTGTTTGCCATTCCAATATGCACCCTTGTGCACAATATGAGATCATTTGAACAAACTATGCCACGAATGTGGCCATAAGATTGATCATTTGGCTTGAAAGCCATGAATCTTGAGAGATGATAGCTCATTTCTGAGAACACTTTTTTAAAATAATTGACGTATTACAAGTTTGTTATTTTTCTTGGCAACTTGGCCACATATAATGACACAATGCGAAGGTTTCCCAATTTTTTAATTTTTTTTTGAATTTTTTATGCCCGTTTCAAAATGCGGTCAAAACGGCGGGCTTGACCGTTCCTAGCTAGTGGGTGAATCTTGGAAAACTTTTGGTGTTTCTCTGATTAAATAGATACTTATGTACCTAGAAATGATTTTTGTAAAAAATAAATAGCAAACTATGAGGCAGCTGCAGTTCAAATTAGACCCACTTCCAACTGAATCGGCGGAAATTTGTCTTTTTCACGAGAGGTGGATCTAAACTATTTACACCCAACCATTTTGTCAATTGTGCATTAAATATGTCCTAGTATTTTAGAAAATTGATTTGGTCTAATTTTGCAACAATTATTTGGTAGTTCCTTTACAAAAAAACCTCCTTTCGGGCACTCGGAAAATGAAAAATGGTTTTTTCGTCCAAAGAAAATGAAAACTTCCTTAGGCAACATTGTTTGCCATTCCAATATGCACCCTTGTGCACAATATGAGATCATTTGAAAAAACTATGCCACGAACGTGGCCATAAGATTGATCATTTGGCTTGAAAGCCATGAATCTTGAGAGATGATAGCTCATTTCTGAGAACACTTTTTTAAAATAATTGCCGTATTACAAGTTTGTTATTTTTCTTGGGAACTTGGCCACATATAATGACACAATGCGAAGGTTTCCCAATTTTTTGATTTTTTTTGAATTTTTATGCCCGTTTCAAAATGCGGTCAAAATGGCGGGCTTGACCGTTCCTAGCTAGTGGTTGAATCTTGGAAAACTTTTGGTGTTTCTCTGATTAAATAGATACTTATGCACCTAGAAATGATTTTTGTAAAAAATAAATAGCAAACTATGAGGCAGCTGCAGTTCAAATTTGACCCGCTTCCACCTGAATCGGCGGAAATTTGTCTTTTTCACGAGAGGTGGATCAAAACTTTTTACACCCAACCATTTTGTCAATTGTGCATTAAATATGTCCTAGTATTTTAGAAAATTGATTTGGTCCAATTTTGCAACAATTATTTGGTAGTTCCTTCACAAAAAAACCTCCTTTCGGGCACTCGGAAAATGAAAAATGGTTTTTTCGTCCAAAGAAAATGAAAACTTCCTTAGGCAACATTGTTTGCCATTCCAATATGCACCCTTGTGCATAATATGAGATCATTTGAACAAACTATGCCACGAATGTGGCCATAAGATTGATCATTTGGCTTGAAAGCCATGAATCTTCACAGATGATAGCTCATTTCTAAGAACACTTTTTAAAATAATTGCCGTATTACAAGTTTGTTATTTTTCATGGGAACTTAGCCACACATAATGACACAATGCGAAGGTTTCCCAATTTTTTGATTTTTTTTGATTTTTTATCCCCGTTTCAAAATGCGGTCAAAACGGCGGGCTTGACCGTTCCTAGCTAGTGGTTGAATCTTGGAAAACTTTTGGCGTTTCTCTGATTAAATAGATACTTATTTACCTAGAAATGATTTTTGTAAAAAATAAATAGCAAACTATGAGGCAGCTGCAGTTCAAATTTGACCCGCTTCCAACTGAATCGGCGGAAATTTGTCTTTTTCATGAGAGGTGGATCAAAACTTTTTACACCGAACCATTTTTTCAATTGTGAATTAAATATGTCCTAGTATTTTACAAAATTGATTTGGTAAAATTTTGCAACAATTATTTGGTAGTTCCTTCACAAAAAAACCTCCTTTCGGGCACTCGGAAAATGAAAAATGGTTTTTTCGTCCAAAGAAAATGAAAACTTCCTTAGGCAACATTGTTTGCCATTCCAATATGCACCCTTGTGCACAATATGAGATCATTTGAAAAAACTATGCCACGAACGTGGCCATAAGATTGATCATTTGGCTTGAAAGCCATGAATCTTCAGAGATGATAGCTCATTTCTGAGAACACTTTTTTAAAATAATTGCCGTATTACAAGTTTGTTATTTTTCTTGGGAACTTGGCCACATATAATGACACAATGCGAATGTTTCCCAATTTTTTGATTTTTTTTTGAACTTTTATGCCCGTTTCAAAATGCGGTCAAGATGGCGGGCTTGACCTTTCCTAGCTAGTGGTTGAATCTTGGAAAACTTTTGGTGTTTCTCTGATTAAATAGATACTTATGCACCTAGAAATGATTTTTGTAAAAAATAAATAGCAAACTATGAGGCAGCTGCAGTTCAAATTTGACCCGCTTCCACCTGAATCGGCGGAAATTTGTCTTTTTCACGGGAGGTGGATCAAAACTTTTTACACCCAACCATTTTGTCAATTGTGCATTAAATATGTCCTAGTATTTTAGAAAATTGATTTGGTCCAATTTTGCAACAATTATTTGGTAGTTCCTTCACAAAAAAACCTCCTTTCGGGCACTCGGAAAATGAAAAATGGTTTTTTCGTCCAAAGAAAATGAAAACTTCCTTCGGCAACATTGTTTGCCATTCCAATATGCACCCTTGTGCACAATATGAGATCATTTGAACAAACTATGCCACGAATGTGGCCATAAGATTGATCATTTGGCTTGAAAGCCATGAATCTTCACAGATGATAGCTCATTTCTAAGAACACTTTTTAAAATAATTGCCGTATTACAAGTTTGTTATTTTTCATGGGAACTTGGCCACATATAATGACACAATGCGAAGGTTTCCCAATTTTTTGATTTTTTTTGAATTTTTTATGCCCGTTTCAAAATGCGGTCAAAACGGCGGGCTTGACCGTTCCTAGCTAGTGGTTGAATCTTGGAAAACTTTTGGCATTTCTCTGATTAAATAGATACTTATTTACCTAGAAATGATTTTTGTAAAAAATAAATAGCAAACTATGAGGCAGGTGCAGTTCAAATTTGACCCGCTTCCAACTGAATCGGCGGAAATTTGTCTTTTTCATGAGAGGTGGATCAAAACTTTTTACACCGAACCATTTTTTCAATTGTGAATTAAATATGTCCTAGTATTTTACAAAATTGATTTGGTAAAATTTTGCAACAATTATTTGGTAGTTCCTTCACAAAAAAACCTCCTTTCGGGCACTCGGAAAATGAAAAATGGTTTTTTCGTCCAAAAAAATGAAAACTTCCTTAGGCAACATTGTTTGCCATTCCAATATGCACCCTTGTGCACAATATGAGATCATTTGAAAAAACTATGCCACGAACGTGGCCATAAGATTGATCATTTGGCTTGAAAGCCATGAATCTTCAGAGATGATAGCTCATTTCTGAGAACACTTTTTTAAAATAATTGCCGTATTACAAGTTTGTTATTTTTCTTGGGAACTTGGCCACATATAATGACACAATGCGAAGGTTTCCCAATTTTTTGATTTTTTTTTTGAATTTTTATGCCCGTTTCAAAATGCGGTCAAGATGGCGGGCTTGACCTTTCCTAGCTAGTGGTTGAATCTTGGAAAACTTTTGGTGTTTCTCTGATTAAATAGATACTTATGCACCTAGAAATGATTTTTGTAAAAAATAAATAGCAAACTATGAGGCAGCTGCAGTTCAAATTTGACCCGCTTCCACCTGAATCGGCGGAAATTTGTCTTTTTCACGAGAGGTGGATCAAAACTTTTTACACCCAACCATTTTGTCAATTGTGCATTAAATATGTCCTAGTATTTTAGAAAATTGATTTGGTCCAATTTTGCAACAATTATTTGGTAGTTCCTTCACAAAAAAACCTCCTTTCGGGCACTCGGAAAATGAAAAATGGTTTTTTCGTCCAAAGGAAATGAAAACTTCCTTAGGCAACATTGTTTGCCATTCCAATATGCACCCTTGTGCACAATATGAGATCATTTGAACAAACTATGCCACGAATGTGGCCATAAGATTGATCATTTGGCTTGAAAGCCATGAATCTTCAGAGATGATAGCTCATTTCTAAGAACACTTTTTTAAAATAATTGCTGTATTACAAGTTTGTTATTTTTCATGGGAACTTGGCCACATATAATGACACAATGCGAAGGTTTCCCAATTTTTTGATTTTTTTTGAATTTTTTATGCCCGTTTCAAAATGCGGTCAAAATGGCGGGCTTGACCGTTCCTAGCTAGTGGCTGAATCTTGGAAAACTTTTGGTGTTTCTCTGATTAAATAGATACTTATGTACCTAGAAATGATTTTTGTAAAAAATAAATTGCAAACTATGAGGCAGCTGCAGTTCAAATTTGACCCGCTTCCAACTAAATCGGCGGAAATTTGTCTTATTCACGAGAGGTGGATCAAAACTTTTTACACCCAACCATTTTGTCAATTGTAAATTAAATATGTCCTAGTATTTTAGAAAATTGATTTGGTCCAATTTTGCAACAATTATTTGGTAGTTCCTTCACAAAAAAACCTCCTTTCGGGCACTCAGAAAATGAAAAATGGTTTTTTCGTCCAAAGGAAATGAAAACTTCCTTAGGCAACATTGTTTGCCATTCCAATATGCACCCTTGTGCACAATATGAGATCATTTGAACAAACTATGCCATGAATGTGGCCATAAGATTGATCATTTGGCTTGAAAGCCATGAATCTTCAGAGATGATAGCTGATTTCTGAAAACACTTTTTTAAAATAATTGTCGTATTACAAGTTTGTTATTTTTCTTGGGAACTTGGCCACATATAATGACACAATGCGAAGGTTTCCCAATTTTTTGATTTTTTTTTTGAATTTTTATGCCCGTTTCAAAATGCGGTCAAGATGGCGGGCTTGACCTTTCCTAGCTAGTGGTTGAATCTTGGAAAACTTTTGGTGTTTCTCTGATTAAATAGATACTTATGCACCTAGAAATGATTTTTGTAAAAAATAAATAGCAAACTATGAGGCAGCTGCAGTTCAAATTTGACCCGCTTCCAACTGAATCGGCGGAAATTTGTCTTTTTCATGAGAGGTGGATCAAAACTTTTTACACCCAACCATTTTGTCAATTGTGCATTAAATATGCCCTAGTATTTTAGAAAATTGATTTGGTCCAATTTTGCAACAATTACTTGGTAGTTCCTTCACAAAAAAACCTCCTTTCGGGCACTCGGAAAATGAAAAATGGTTTTTTCGTCCAAAGAAAATGAAAACTTCCTTAGGCAACATTGTTTGCCATTCCAATATGCACCCTTGTGCACAATATGAGATCATTTGAACAAACTATGCCACGAATGTGGCCATAAGATTGATCATTTGGCTTGAAAGCGATGAATCTTGAGAGATGATAGCTCATTTCTGAGAACACTTTTTTAAAATAATTGACGTATTACAAGTTTGTTATTTTTCTTGGCAACTTGGCCACATATAATGACACAATGCGAAGGTTTCCCAATTTTTTGATTTTTTTTTGAATTTTTTATGCCCGTTTCAAAATGCGGTCAAAACGGCGGGCTTGACCGTTCCTAGCTAGTGGGTGAATCTTGGAAAAAATTTTGGTGTTTCTCTGATTAAATAGATACTTATGTACCTAGAAATGATTTTTGTAAAAAATAAATAGCAAACTATGAGGCAGCTGCAGTTCAAATTAGACCCACTTCCAACTGAATCGGCGGAAATTTGTCTTTTTCACGAGAGGTGGATCTAAACTATTTACACCCAACCATTTTGTCAATTGTGCATTAAATATGTCCTAGTATTTTAGAAAATTGATTTGGTCCAATTTTGCAACAATTATTTGGTAGTTCCTTCACAAAAAAACCTCCTTTCGGGCACTCGGAAAATGAAAAATGGTTTTTTCGTCCAAAGAAAATGAAAACTTCCTTAGGCAACATTGTTTGCCATTCCAATATGCACCCTTGTGCACAATATGAGATCATTTGAACAAACTATGCCACGAATGTGGCCATAAGATTGATCATTTGGCTTGAAAGCCATGAATCTTCACAGATGATAGCTCATTTCTAAGAACACTTTTTAAAATAATTGACGTGTTACAAGTTTGTTATTTTTCATGGGAACTTGGCCACATATAATGACACAATGCGAAGGTTTCCCAATTTTTTGATTTTTTTTGAATTTTTTATGCCCGTTTCAAAATGCGGTCAAAACGGCGGGCTTGACCGTTCCTAGCTAGTGGTTGAATCTTGGAAAACTTTTGGCGTTTCTCTGATTAAATAGATACTTATTTACCTAGAAATGATTTTTGTAAAAAATAAATAGCAAACTATGAGGCAGCTGCAGTTCAAATTTGACCCGCTTCCAACTGAATCGGCGGAAATTTGTCTTTTTCATGAGGAGGTGGATCAAAACTTTTTACACCGAACCATTTTTTCAATTGTGAATTAAATATGTCCTAGTATTTTACAAAATTGATTTGGTAAAATTTTGCAACAATTATTTGGTAGTTCCTTCACAAAAAAACCTCCTTTCGGGCACTCGGAAAATGAAAAATGGTTTTTTCGTCCAAAGAAAATGAAAACTTCCTTAGGCAACATTGTTCGCCATTCCAATATGCACCCTTGTGCACAATATGAGATCATTTGAACAAACTATGCCACGAATGTGGCCATAAGATTGATCATTTGGCTTGAAAGCCATGAATCTTGAGAGATGATAGCTCATTTCTGAGAACACTTTTTAAAATAATTGCCGTATTACAAGTTTGTTTATTTTTCATGGGAACTTGGCCACATATAATGACACAATGCGAAGGTTTCCCAATTTTTTTGATTTTTTTTGAATTTTTTATGCCCGTTTCAAAATGCGGTCAAAACGGCGGGCTTGACCGTTCCTAGCTAGTGGTTGAATCTTGGAAAACTTTTGGTGTTTCTCTGATTAAATAGATACTTATGTACCTAGAAATGATTTTTGTAAAACATAAATAGCAAACTATAAGGCAGCTGCAGTTCAAATTTGACCCGCTTCCAACTGAATCGGCGGAAATTTGTCTTTTTCATGAGAGGTGGATCAAAACTTTTTACACCGAACCATTTTTTCAATTGTGAATTACATATGTCCTAGTATTTTACAAAAGTGATTTGGTCCAATTTTGCAACAATTATTTGGTAGTTCCTTCACAAAAAAACCTCCTTTCGGGCACTCGGAAAATGAAAAATGGTTTTTTCGTCCAAAGGAAATGAAAACTTCCTTAGGCAACATTGTTTGCCATTCCAATATGCACCCTTGTGCACAATATGAGATCATTTGAACAAACTATGCCATGAATGTGGCCATAAGATTGATCATTTGGCTTGAAAGCCATGAATCTTCAGAGATGATAGCTCATTTCTGAAAACACTTTTTTAAAATAATTGTCGTATTATAAGTTTGTTATTTTTCTTAGGAACTTGGCCACATATAATGACACAATGCGAAGGTTTCCCAATTTTTTTGATTTTTTTTGAATTTTTTATGCCCGTTTCAAAATGCGGTCAAAACGGCGGGCTTGACCGTTCCTAGCTAGTGGTTGAATCTTGGAAAACTTTTGGTGTTTCTCTTATTAAATAGATACTTATGTACCTAGAAATGATTTTTGTAAAACATAAATAGCAAACTATAAGGCAGCTGCAGTTCAAATTTGACCCGCTTCCAACTAAATCGGCGGAAATTTGTCTTTTTCATGAGAGGTGGCTCGAAACTTTTTACACCCAACCATTTTTTCAATTGTGCATTAAATATGCCCTAGTATTTTTGAAAATTGATTTGGTCCAATTTTGCAACAATTATTTGGTAGTTCCTTCACAAAAAAACCTCCTTTCGGGCACTCGGAAAATGAAAAATGGTTTTTTCGTCCAAAGAAAATGAAAACTTCCTTAGGCAACATTGTTTGCCATTCCAATATGCACCCTTGTGCACAATATGAGATCATTTGAACAAACTATGCCACGAATGTGGCCATAAGATTGATCATTTGGCTTGAAAGCCATGAATCTTGAGAGATGATAGCTCATTTCTGAGAACACTTTTTTAAAATAATTGACGTATTACAAGTTTGTTATTTTTCTTGGCAACTTGGCCACATATAATGACACAATGCGAAGGTTTCCCAATTTTTTGATTTTTTTTGAATTTTTTATGCCCGTTTCAAAATGCGGTCAAAACGGCGGGCTTGACCGTTCCTAGCTAGTGGGTGAATCTTGGAAAACTTTTGGTGTTTCTCTGATTAAATAGATACTTATGTACCTAGAAATGATTTTTGTAAAAAATAAATAGCAAACTATGAGGCAGCTGCAGTTCAAATTAGACCCACTTCCAACTGAATCGGCGGAAATTTGTCTTTTTCACGAGAGGTGGATCAAAACTATTTACACCCAACCATTTTGTCAATTGTGCATTAAATATGTCCTAGTATTTTAGAAAATTGATTTGGTCTAATTTTGCAACAATTATTTGGTAGTTCCTTTACAAAAAAACCTCCTTTCGGGCACTCGGAAAATGAAAAATGGTTTTTTCGTCCAAAGAAAATGAAAACTTCCTTAGGCAACATTGTTTGCCATTCCAATATGCACCCTTGTGCACAATATGAGATCATTTGAAAAAACTATGCCACGAACGTGGCCATAAGATTGATCATTTGGCTTGAAAGCCATGAATCTTGAGAGATGATAGCTCATTTCTGAGAACACTTTTTTAAAATAATTGCCGTATTACAAGTTTGTTATTTTTCTTGGGAACTTGGCCACATATAATGACACAATGCGAAGGTTTCCCAATTTTTTGATTTTTTTTGAATTTTTATGCCCGTTTCAAAATGCGGTCAAAATGGCGGGCTTGACCGTTCCTAGCTAGTGGTTGAATCTTGGAAAACTTTTGGTGTTTCTCTGATTAAATAGATAATTATGCACCTAGAAATGATTTTTGTAAAAAATAAATAGCAAACTATGAGGCAGCTGCAGTTCAAATTTGACCCGCTTCCATCTGAATCGGCAGAAATTTGTCTTTTTCACGAGAGGTGGATCAAAACTTTTTACACCCAACCATTTTGTCAATTGTGCATTAAATATGTCCTAGTATTTTAGAAAATTGATTTGGTCCAATTTTGCAACAATTATTTGGTAGTTCCTTCACAAAAAAACCTCCTTTCGGGCACTCGGAAAATGAAAGATGGTTTTTTCGTCCAAAGAAAATGAAAACTTCCTTAGGCAACATTGTTTGCCATTCCAATATGCACCCTTGTGCACAATATGAGATCATTTGAACAAACTATGCCACGAATGTGACCATAAGATTGATCATTTGGCTTGAAAGCCATGAATCTTCACAGATGATAGCTCATTTCTAAGAACACTTTTTTAAAATAATTGTTGTATTACAAGTTTGTTATTTTTCATGGGAACTTGGCCACATATAATGACACAATGCGAAGGTTTCCCAATTTTTTGATTTTTTTTGAATTTTTTATGCCCGTTTCAAAATGCGGTCAAAACAGCGGGCTTGACCGTTCCTAGCTAGTGGTTGAATCTTGGAAAACTTTTGGCGTTTCTCTGATTAAATAGATACTTATTTACCTAGAAATGATTTTTGTAAAAAATAAATAGCAAACTATGAGGCAGCTGCAGTTCAAATTTGACCCGCTTCCAACTGAATCGGCGGAAATTTGTCTTTTTCATGAGAGGTGGATCAAAACTTTTTACACCGAACCATTTTTTCAATTGTGAATTAAATATGTCCTAGTATTTTACAAAATTGATTTGGTCCAATTTTGCAACAATTATTTGGTAGTTCCTTCACAAAAAAACCTCCTTTCGGGAACTCGGAAAATGAAAAATGGTTTTTTCGTCCAAAGAAAATGAAAACTTCCTTAGGCAACATTGTTTGCCATTCCAATATGCACCCTTGTGCACAATATGATATCATTTGAACAAACTATGCCACGAATGTGGCCATAAGATTGATCATTTGGCTTGAAAGCCATGAATCTTCAGAGATGATAGCTCATTTCTGAGAACACTTTTTTAAAATAATTGCCGTATTACAAGTTCGTTATTTTTCTTAGGAACTTGGCCACATATAATGACACAATGCGAAGGTTTCCCAATTTTTTGATTTTTTTTGAATTTTTTATGCCCGTTTCAAAATGCGGTCAAAACGGCGGGCTTGACCGTTCCTAGCTAGTGGGTGAATCTTGGAAAACTTTTGGTGTTTCTCTTATTAAATAGATACTTATGTACCTAGAAATGATTTTTGTAAAAAATAAATAGCAAACTATGAGGCAGCTGCAGTTCAAATTAGACCCACTTCCAACTAAATCGGCGGAAATTTGTCTTTTTCACGAGAGGTGGATCAAAACTTTTTACACCCAACCATTTTTTCAATTGTGCATTAAATATGTCCTAGTATTTTAGAAAATTGATTTGGTCTAATTTTACAACAATTATTTGGTAGTTCCTTTACAAAAAAACCTCCTTTCGGGCACTCGGAAAATGAAAAATGGTTTTTTCGTCCAAAGAAAATGAAAACTTCCTTAGGCAACATTGTTTGCCATTCCAATATGCACCCTTGTGCACAATATGAGATCATTTGAAAAAACTATGCCACGAACGTGGCCATAAGATTGATCATTTGGCTTGAAAGGCATGAATCTTGAGAGATGATAACTCATTTCTGAGAACACTTTTTTAAAATAATTGCCGTATTACAAGTTTGTTATTTTTCTTGGGAACTTGGCCACATATAATGACACAATGCGAAGGTTTCCCAATTTTTTGATTTTTTTTTGAATTTTTATGCCCGTTTCAAAATGCGGTCAAAATGGCGGGCTTGACCTTTCCTAGCTAGTGGTTGAATCTTGGAAAACTTTTGGTGTTTCTCTGATTAAATAGATACTTATGCACCTAGAAATGATTTTTGTAAAAAATAAATAGCAAACTATGAGGCAGCTGCAGTTCAAATTTGACCCGCTTCCACCTGAATCGGCAGAAATTTGTCTTTTTCACGAGAGGTGGATCAAAACTTTTTACACCCAACCATTTTGTCAATTGTGCATTAAATATGTCCTAGTATTTTAGAAAATTGATTTGGTCCAATTTTGCAACAATTATTTGGTAGTTCCTTCACAAAAAAACCTCCTTTCGGGAACTCGGAAAATGAAAAATGGTTTTTTCGTCCAAAGAAAATGAAAACTTCCTTAGGCAACATTGTTTGCCATTCCAATATGCACCCTTGTGCACAATATGAGATCATTTGAACAAACTATGCCACGAATGTGGCCATAAGATTGATCATTTGGCTTGAAAGCCATGAATCTTCAGAGATGATAGCTCATTTCTAAGAACACTTTTTTAAAATAATTGCTGTATTACAAGTTTGTTATTTTTCATGGGAACTTGGCCACATATAATGACACAATGCGAAGGTTTCCCAATTTTTTGATTTTTTTTGAATTTTTTATGCCCGTTTCAAAATGCGGTCAAAATGGCGGGCTTGACCGTTCCTAGCTAGTGGCTGAATCTTGGAAAACTTTTGGTGTTTCTCTGATTAAATAGATACTTATGTACCTAGAAATGATTTTTGTAAAAAATAAATTGCAAACTATGAGGCAGCTGCAGTTCAAATTTGACCCGCTTCCAACTAAATCGGCGGAAATTTGTCTTATTCACGAGAGGTGGATCAAAACTTTTTACACCCAACCATTTTGTCAATTGTAAATTAAATATGTCCTAGTATTTTAGAAAATTGATTTGGTCCAATTTTGCAACAATTATTTGGTAGTTCCTTCACAAAAAAACCTCCTTTCGGGCACTCGGAAAATGAAAAATGGTTTTTTCGTCCAAAGGAAATGAAAACTTCCTTAGGCAACATTGTTTGCCATTCCAATATGCACCCTTGTGCACAATATGAGATCATTTGAACAAACTATGCCATGAATGTGGCCATAAGATTGATCATTTGGCTTGAAAGCCATGAATCTTCAGAGATGATAGCTCATTTCTGAAAACACTTTTTTAAAATAATTGTCGTATTATAAGTTTGTTATTTTTCTTAGGAACTTGGCCACATATAATGACACAATGCGAAGGTTTCCCAATTTTTTTGATTTTTTTTGAATTTTTTATGCCCGTTTCAAAATGCGGTCAAAACGGCGGGCTTGACCGTTCCTAGCTAGTGGTTGAATCTTGGAAAACTTTTGGTGTTTCTCTGATTAAATAGATACTTATGTACCTAGAAATGATTTTTGTAAAACATAAATAGCAAACTATAAGGCAGCTGCAGTTCAAATTTGACCCACTTCCAACTGAATCGGCGGAAATTTGTCTTTTTCATGAGAGGTGGCTCGAAACTTTTTACACCCAACCATTTTTTCAATTGTGCATTAAATATGCCCTAGTATTTTTGAAAATTGATTTGGTCCAATTTTGCAACAATTATTTGGTAGTTCCTTCATAAAAAACCTCCTTTCGGGCACTCGGAAAATGAAAAATGGTTTTTTCGTCCAAAGAAAATGAAAACTTCCTTAGGCAACATTGTTTGCCATTCCAATATGCACCCTTGTGCACAATATGAGATCATTTGAACAAACTATGCCACGAATGTGGCCATAAGATTGATCATTTGGCTTGAAAGCCATGAATCTTGAGAGATGATAGCTCATTTCTGAGAACACTTTTTTAAAATAATTGACGTATTACAAGTTTGTTATTTTTCTTGGCAACTTGGCCACATATAATGACACAATGCGAAGGTTTCCCAATTTTTTGATTTTTTTTGAATTTTTTATGCCCGTTTCAAAATGCGGTCAAAACGGCGGGCTTGACCGTTCCTAGCTAGTGGGTGAATCTTGGAAAACTTTTGGTGTTTCTCTGATTAAATAGATACTTATGTACCTAGAAATGATTTTTGTAAAAAAATAAATAGCAAACTATGAGGCAGCTGCAGTTCAAATTAGACCCACTTCCAACTGAATCGGCGGAAATTTGTCTTTTTCACGAGAGGTGGATCAAAACTATTTACACCCAACCATTTTGTCAATTGTGCATTAAATATGTCCTAGTATTTTAGAAAATTGATTTGGTCTAATTTTGCAACAATTATTTGGTAGTTCCTTTACAAAAAAACCTCCTTTCGGGCACTCGGAAAATGAAAAATGGTTTTTTCGTCCAAAGAAAATGAAAACTTCCTTAGGCAACATTGTTTGCCATTCCAATATGCACCCTTGTGCACAATATGAGATCATTTGAAAAAACTATGCCACGAACGTGGCCATAAGATTGATCATTTGGCTTGAAAGCCATGAATGTTGAGAGATGATAGCTCATTTCTGAGAACACTTTTTTAAAATAATTGCCGTATTACAAGTTTGTTATTTTTCTTGGGAACTTGGCCACATATAATGACACAATGCGAAGGTTTCCCAATTTTTTGATTTTTTTGAATTTTTATGCCCATTTCAAAATGCGGTCAAAATGGCGGGCTTGACCGTTCCTAGCTAGTGGTTGAATCTTGGAAAACTTTTGGTGTTTCTCTGATTAAATAGATACTTATGCACCTAGAAATGATTTTTGTAAAAAATAAATAGCAAACTATGAGGCAGCTGCAGTTCAAATTTGACCCGCTTCCATCTGAATCGGCGGAAATTTGTCTTTTTCACGAGAGGTGGATCAAAACTTTTTACACCCAACCATTTTGTCAATTGTGCATTAAATATGTCCTAGTATTTTAGAAAATTGATTTGGTCCAATTTTGCAACAATTATTTGGTAGTTCCTTCACAAAAAAACCTCCTTTCGGGCACTCGGAAAATGAAAGATGGTTTTTTCGTCCAAAGAAAATGAAAACTTCCTTAGGCAACATTGTTTGCCATTCCAATATGCACCCTTGTGCCCAATATGAGATCATTTGAACAAACTATGCCACGAATGTGGCCATAAGATTGATCATTTGGCTTGAAAGCCATGAATCTTCACAGATGATAGCTCATTTCTAAGAACACTTTTTTAAAATAATTGTTGTATTACAAGTTTGTTATTTTTCATGGGAACTTGGCCACATATAATGACACAATGCGAAGGTTTCCCAATTTTTTGATTTTTTTTGAATTTTTTATGCCCGTTTCAAAATGCGGTCAAAACAGCGGGCTTGACCGTTCCTAGCTAGTGGTTGAATCTTGGAAAACTTTTGGCGTTTCTCTGATTAAATAGATACTTATTTACCTAGAAATGATTTTTGTAAAAAATAAATAGCAAACTATGAGGCAGCTGCAGTTCAAATTTGACCCGCTTCCAACTGAATCGGCGGAAATTTGTCTTTTTCATGAGAGGTGGCTCGAAACTTTTTACACCCAACCATTTTTTCAATTGTGCATTAAATATGCCCTAGTATTTTTCAAAATTGATTTGGTCCAATTTTGCAACAATTATTTGGTAGTTCCTTCATAAAAAAACCTCCTTTCGGGCACTCGGAAAATGAAAAATGGTTTTTTCGTCCAAAGAAAATGAAAACTTCCTTAGGCAACATTGTTTGCCATTCCAATATGCACCCTTGTGCACAATATGAGATCATTTGAACAAACTATGCCACGAATGTGGCCATAAGATTGATCATTTGGCTTGAAAGCCATGAATCTTCACAGATGATAGCTTATTTCTGAGAACACTTTTTTAAAATAATTACCGTATTACAAGTTTGTTATTTTTCTTAGGAACTTGGCCACATATAATGACACAATGCGAAGGTTTCCCAATTTTTTGATTTTTTTTGAATTTTTTATGCCCGTTTCAAAATGCGGTCAAAACGGCGGGCTTGACCGTTCCTAGCTAGTGGGTGAATCTTGGAAAAATTTTGGTGTTTCTCTGATTAAATAGATACTTATGTACCTAGAAATGATTTTTGTAAAAAATAAATAGCAAACTATGAGGCAGCTGCAGTTCAAATTAGACCCACTTCCAACTGAATCGGCGGAAATTTGTCTTTTTCACGAGAGGTCGATCAAAACTATTTACACCCAACCATTTTGTCAATTGTGCATTAAATATGTCCTAGTATTTTAGAAAATTGATTTGGTCTAATTTTGCAACAATTATTTGGTAGTTCCTTTACAAAAAACCTCCTTTCGGGCACTCGGAAAATGAAAAATGGTTTTTTCGTCCAAAGAAAATGAAAACTTCCTTAGGCAACATTGTTTGCCATTCCAATATGCACCCTTGTGCACAATATTAGATCATTTGAAAAAACTATGCCACGAACGTGGCCATAAGATTGATCATTTGGCTTGAAAGCCATGAATCTTGAGAGATGATAGCTCATTTCTGAGAACACTTTTTTAAAATAATTGCCGTATTACAAGTTTGTTATTTTTCTTGGGAACTTGGCCACATATAATGACACAATGCGAAGGTTTCCCAATTTTTTGATTTTATTTGAATTTTTATGCCCGTTTCAAAATGCGATCAAAATGGCGGGCTTGACCGTTCCTAGCTAGTGGTTGAATCTTGGAAAACTTTTGGTGTTTCTCTGATTAAATAGATACTTATGCACCTAGAAATGATTTTTGTAAAAAATAAATAGCAAACTATGAGGCAGCTGCAGTTCAAATTTGACCCGCTTCCATCTGAATCGGCGGAAATTTGTCTTTTTCACGAGAGGTGGATCAAAACTTTTTACACCCAACCATTTTGTCAATTGTGCATTAAATATGTCCTAGTATTTTAGAAAATTGATTTGGTCCAATTTTGTAACAATTATTTGGTAGTTCCTTCACAAAAAAACCTCCTTTCGGGCACTCGGAAAATGAAAGATGGTTTTTTCGTCCAAAGAAAATGAAAACTTCCTTAGGCAACATTGTTTGCCATTCCAATATGCACCCTTGTGCACAATATGAGATCATTTGAACAAACTATGCCACGAATGTGGCCATAAGATTGATCATTTGGCTTGAAAGCCATGAATCTTCACAGATGATAGCTCATTTCTAAGAACACTTTTTTAAAATAATTGTTGTGTTACAAGTTTGTTATTTTTCATGGGAACTTGGCCACATATAATGACACAATGCGAAGGTTTCCCAATTTTTTGATTTTTTTTGAATTTTTTATGCCCGTTTCAAAATGCGGTCAAAACAGCGGGCTTGACCGTTCCTAGCTAGTGGTTGAATCTTGGAAAACTTTTGGCGTTTCTCTGATTAAATAGATACTTATTTACCTAGAAATGATTTTTGTAAAAAATAAATAGCAAACTATGAGGCAGCTGCAGTTCAAATTTGACCCGCTTCCAACTGAATCGGCGGAAATTTGTCTTTTTCATGAGAGGTGGATCAAAACTTTTTACACCGAACCATTTTTTCAATTGTGAATTAAATATGTCCTAGTATTTTACAAAATTGATTTGGTCCAATTTTGCAACAATTATTTGGTAGTTCCTTCACAAAAAAACCTCCTTTCGGGAACTCGGAAAATGGAAAATGGTTTTTTCGTCCAAAGAAAATGAAAACTTCCTTAGGCAACATTGTTTGCCATTCCAATATGCACCCTTGTGCACAATATGATATCATTTGAACAAACTATGCCACGAATGTGGCCATAAGATTGATCATTTGGCTTGAAAGCCATGAATCTTCAGAGATGATAGCTCATTTCTGAGAACACTTTTTTAAAATAATTGCCGTATTACAAGTTTGTTATTTTTCTTAGGAACTTGGCCACATATAATGACAAGATGCGAAGGTTTCCCAATTTTTTGATTTTTTTTGAATTTTTTATGCCCGTTTCAAAATGCGGTCAAAACGGCGGGCTTGACCGTTCCTAGCTAGTGGGTGAATCTTGGAAAACTTTTGGTGTTTCTCTGATTAAATAGATACTTATGTACCTAAATGATTTTTGTAAAAAATAAATAGCAAACTATGAGGCAGCTGCAGTTCAAATTAGACCCACTTCCAACTGAATCGGCGGAAATTTGTCTTTCTCACGAGAGGTGGATCAAAACTATTTACACCCAACCATTTTGTCAATTGTGCATTAAATATGTCCTAGTATTTTAGAAAATTGATTTGGTCTAATTTTGCAACAATTATTTGGTAGTTCCTTTACAAAAAAACCTCCTTTCGGGCACTCGGAAAATGAAAAATGGTTTTTTCGTCCAAAGAAAATGAAAACTTCCTTAGGCAACATTGTTTGCCATTCCAATATGCACCCTTGTGCACAATATGAGATCATTTGAAAAAACTATGCCACGAACGTGGCCATAAGAGTGATCATTTGGCTTGAAAGCCATGAATCTTCAGAGATGATAGCTCATTTCTGAGAACACTTTTTTAAAATAATTGCCGTATTACAAGTTTGTTATTTTTCTTGGGAACTTGGCCACATATAATGACACAATGCGAAGGTTTCCCAATTTTTTGATTTTTTTTGAATTTTTATGCCCGTTTCAAAATGCGGTCAAAATGGCGGGCTTGACCGTTCCTAGCTAGTGGTTGAATCTTGGAAAACTTTTGGTGTTTCTCTAATTAAATAGATACTTATGCACCTAGAAATGATTTTTGTATAAAATAAATAGCAAACTATGAGGCAGCTGCAGTTCAAATTTGACCAGCTTCCATCTGAATCGGCGGAAATTTGTCTTTTTCACGAGAGGTGGATCAAAACTTTTTACACCCAACCATTTTGTCAATTGTGCATTAAATATGTCCTAGTATTTTAGAAAATTGATTTGGTCCAATTTTGCAACAATTATTTGGTAGTTCCTTCACAAAAAAACCTCCTTTCGGGCACTCGGAAAATGAAAAATGGTTTTTTCGTCCAAAGAAAATGAAAACTTCCTTAGGCAACATTGTTTGCCATTCCAATATGCACCCTTGTGCACAATATGAGATCATTTGAACAAACTATGCCACGAATGTGGCCATAAGATTGACATTTGGCTTGAAAGCCATGAATCTTCACAGATGATAGCTCATTTCTAAGAACACTTTTTTAAAATAATTCCCGTATTACAAGTTTGTTATTTTTCATGGGAACTTGGCCACATATAATGACACAATGCGAAGGTTTCCCAATTTTTTGATTTTTTTTGAATTTTTTATGCCTGTTTCAAAATGCGGTCAAAACGGCGGGCTTGACCGTTCCTAGCTAGTGGTTGAATCTTGGAAAACTTTTGGTGTTTCTCTGATTAAATAGATAATTATTTACCTGGAAATGATTTTTGTAAAAAATAAATAGCAAACTATGAGGCAGCTGCAGTTCAAATTTGACCCGCTTCCAACTGAATTGGCAGAAATTTGTCTTTTTCATGAGAGGTGGATCAAAACTTTTTACACCCAACCATTTTGTCAATTGTGCATTAAATATGTCCTAGTATTTTACAAAATTGATTTGGTCCAATTTTGCAACAATTATTTGGTAGTTCCTTCACAAAAAAACCTCCTTTCGGGCACTCGGAAAATGAAAAATGGTTTTCTCGTCCAAAGAAAATGAAAACTTCCTTAGGCAACATTGTTTGCCATTCCAATATGCACCCTTGTGCACAATATGAGATCATTTGAACAAACTATGCCACGAATGTGGCCATAAGATTGATCATTTGGCTTGAAAGCCATGAATCTTCAGAGATGATAGCTCATTTCTGAGAACACTTTTTTAAAATAATTGCCGTATTACAAGTTTGTTATTTTTCTTAGGAACTTGGCCACATATAATCACACAATGCGAAGGTTTCCCAATTTTTTGATTTTTTTGAATTTTTTATGCCCGTTTCAAAATGCGGTCAAAACGGCGGGCTTGACCGTTCCTAGCTAGTGGTTGAATCTTGGAAAACTTTTGGTGCTTCTCTGATTAAATAGATACTTATGTACCTAGAAATGATTTTTGTAAAAAATAAATAGCAAACTATGAGGCAGCTGCAGTTCAAATTTGACCCGCTTCCAACTGAATCGGCGGAAATTTGTCTTTTTCACGAGAGGTGGATCAAAACTTTTTACACCCAACCATTTTGTCAATTGTGCATTAAATATGTCCTAGTATTTTACAAAATTGATTTGGTCCAATTTTGCAACAATTATTTGGTAGTTCCTTCACAAAAAAACCTCCTTTCGGGCACTCAGAAAATGAAAAATGGTTTTTTCGTCCAAAGAAAATGAAAACTTCCTTAGGCAACATTGTTTGCCATTCCAATATGCACCCTTGTGCACAATATGAGATCATTTGAACAAACTATGCCACGAATGTGGCCATAAGATTGATCATTTGGCTTGAAAGCCATGAATCTTTAGAGATGATAGCTCATTTCTGAGAACACTTTTTTAAAATAATTGCCGTATTACAAGTTTGTTATTTTTCTTACGAACTTGGCCACATATAATGACACAATGCGAAGGTTTCCCAATTTTTTGATTTTTTTTGAATTTTTTATGCCCGTTTCAAAATGCGGTCAAAACAGCGGGCTTGACCGTTCCTAGCTAGCGGTTGAATCTTGGAAAACTTTGGTGTTTCTCTGATTAAATAGATACTTTTGTACCTAGAAATGATTTTTGTAAAAAATAAATAGCAAACTATGAGGCAGCTGCAGTTCAAATTTGACCCGCTTCCAACTGAATCGGCGGAAATTTGTCTTTTTCACGAGAGGTGGATCAAAACTTTTTACACCCAACCATTTTGTCAATTGTGCATTAAATATGTCCTAGTATTTTAGAAAATTGATTTGGTCCAATTTTGCAACAATTATTTGGTAGTTCCTTCACAAAAAAACCTCCTTTCGCGCACTCAGAATATGAAAAATGGTTTTTTCGTCCAAAGAAAATGAAAACTTCCTTAGGCAACATTGTTTGCCATTCCAATATGCACCCTTGTGCACAATATGAGATCATTTGAACAAACTATGCCACGAATGTGGCCATAAGATTGATCATTTGGCTTGAAAGCCATGAATCTTCAGAGATGATAGCTCATTTCTGAGAACACTTTTTTAAAATAATTGCCGTATTACAAGTTTGTTATTTTTCTTAGGAACTTGGCCACATATAATGACACAATGCGAAGGTTTCCCAATTTTTTGATTTTTTTTGAATTTTTTATGCCCGTTTCAAAATGTGGTCAAAACGGCGGGCTTGACCGTTCCTAGCTAGTGGGTGAATCTTGGAAAACTTTTGGTGTTTCTCTGATTAAATAGATACTTATGCACCTAGAAATGATTTTTGTAAAAAATAAATAGCAAACTATGAGGCAGCTGCAGTTCAAATTTGACCCGCTTCCATCTGAATCGGCGGAAATTTGTCTTTTTCACGAGAGGTGGATCAAAACTTTTTACACCCAACCATTTTGTCAATTGTGCATTAAATATGTCCTAGTATTTTAGAAAATTGATTTGGTCCAATTTTGTAACAATTATTTGGTAGTTCCTTCACAAAAAAACCTCCTTTCGGGCACTCGGAAAATGAAAGATGGTTTTTTCGTCCAAAGAAAATGAAAACTTCCTTAGGCAACAATGTTTGCCATTCCAATATGCACCCTTGTGCACAATATGAGATCATTTGAACAAACTATGCCACGAATGTGGCCATAAGATTGATCATTTGGCTTGAAAGCCATGAATCTTCACAGATGATAGCTCATTTCTAAGAATACTTTTTTAAAATAATTGTTGTATTACAAGTTTGTTATTTTTCATGGGAACTTGGCCACATATAATGACACAATGCGAAGGTTTCCCAATTTTTTGATTTTTTTTGAATTTTTTATGCCCGTTTCAAAATGCGGTCAAAACAGCGGGCTTGACCGTTCCTAGCTAGTGGTTGAATCTTGGAAAACTTTTGGCGTTTCTCTGATTAAATAGATACTTATTTACCTAGAAATGATTTTTGTAAAAAATAAATAGCAAACTATGAGGCAGCTGCAGTTCAAATTTGACCCGCTTCCAACTGAATCGGCGGAAATTTGTCTTTTTCATGAGAGGTGGATCAAAACTTTTTACACCGAACCATTTTTTCAATTGTGAATTAAATATGTCCTAGTATTTTACAAAATTGATTTGGTCCAATTTTGCAACAATTATTTGGTAGTTCCTTCACAAAAAAATCTCCTTTCGGGAACTCGGAAAATGAAAAATGGTTTTTTCGTCCAAAGAAAATGAAAACTTCCTTAGGCAACATTGTTTGCCATTCCAATATGCACCCTTGTGCACAATATGATATCATTTGAACAAACTATGCCACGAATGTGGCCATAAGATTGATCATTTGGCTTGAAAGCCATGAATCTTCAGAGATGATAGCTCATTTCTGAGAACACTTTTTTAAAATAATTGCTGTATTACAAGTTTGTTATTTTTCTTAGGAACTTGGCCACATATAATGACACAATGCGAAGGTTTCCCAATTTTTTGATTTTTTTTGAATTTTTTATGCCCGTTTCAAAATGCGGTCAAAACGGCGGGCTTGACCGTTCCTAGCTAGTGGGTGAATCTTGGAAAACTTTTGGTGTTTCTCTGATTAAATAGATACTTATGTACCTAAATGATTTTTGTAAAAAATAAATAGCAAACTATGAGGCAGCTGCAGTTCAAATTAGACCCACTTCCAACTGAATCGGCGGAAATTTGTCTTTCTCACGAGAGGTGGATCAAAACTATTTACACCCAACCATTTTGTCAATTGTGCATTAAATATGTCCTAGTATTTTAGAAAATTGATTTGGTCTAATTTTGCAACAATTATTTGGTAGTTCCTTTACAAAAAAACCTCCTTTCGGGCACTCGGAAAATGAAAAATGGTTTTTTCGTCCAAAGAAAATGAAAACTTCCTTAGGCAACATTGTTTGCCATTCCAATATGCACCCTTGTGCACAATATGAGATCATTTGAAAAAACTATGCCACGAACGTGGCCATAAGAGTGATCATTTGGCTTGAAAGCCATGAATCTTCAGAGATGATAGCTCATTTCTGAGAACACTTTTTTAAAATAATTGCCGTATTACAAGTTTGTTATTTTTCTTGGGAACTTGGCCACATATAATGACACAATGCTAAGGTTTCCCAATTTTTTGATTTTTTTTGAATTTTTATGCCCGTTTCAAAATGCGGTCAAAATGGCGGGCTTGACCGTTCCTAGCTAGTGGTTGAATCTTTGAAAACTTTTGGTGTTTCTCTAATTAAATAGATACTTATGCACCTAGAAATGATTTTTGTATAAAATAAATAGCAAACTATGAGGCAGCTGCAGTTCAAATTTGACCCGCTTCCATCTGAATCGGCGGAAATTTGTCTTTTTCACGAGAGGTGGATCAAAACTTTTTACACCCAACCATTTTGTCAATTGTGCATTAAATATGTCCTAGTATTTTAGAAAATTGATTTGGTCCAATTTTGCAACAATTATTTGGTAGTTCCTTCACAAAAAACCCTCCCTTCGGGCACTCGGAAAATGAAAAATGGTTTTTTCGTCCAAAGAAAATGAAAACTTCCTTAGGCAACATTGTTTGCCATTCCAATATGCACCCTTGTGCACAATATGAGATCATTTGAACAAACTATGCCACGAATGTGGCCATAAGATTGATCATTTGGCTTGAAAGCCATGAATCTTTAGAGATGATAGCTCATTTCTAAGAACACTTTTTTAAAATAATTCCCGTATTACAAGTTTGTTATTTTTCATGGGAACTTGGCCACATATAATGACACAATGCGAAGGTTTCCCAATTTTTTGATTTTTTTTGAATTTTTTATGCCCGTTTCAAAATGCGGTCAAAACGGCGGGCTTGACCGTTCCTAGCTAGTGGTTGAATCTTGGAAAACTTTTGGTGTTTCTCTGATTAAATAGATAATTATTTACCTGGAAATGATTTTTGTAAAAAATAAATAGCAAACTATGAGGCAGCTGCAGTTCAAATTTGACCCGCTTCCAACTGAATCGGCGGAAATTTGTCTTTTTCATGAGAGGTGGATCAAAACTTTTTACACCCAACCATTTTGTCAATTGTGCATTAAATATGTCCTAGTATTTTACAAAATTGATTTGGTCCAATTTTGCAACAATTATTTGGTAGTTCCTTCACAAAAAAACCTCCTTTCGGGCACTCGGAAAATGAAAAATGGTTTTTTCGTCCAAAGAAAATGAAAACTTCCTTAGGCAACATTGTTTGCCATTCCAATATGCACCCTTGTGCACAATATGAGATCATTTGAACAAACTATGCCACGAATGTGGCCATAAGATTGATCATTTGGCTTGAAAGCCATGAATCTTCAGAGATGATAGCTCATTTCTGAGAACACTTTTTTAAAATAATTGCCGTATTACAAGTTTGTTATTTTTCTTAGGAACTTGGCCACATATAATCACACAATGCGAAGGTTTCCCAATTTTTTGATTTTTTTGAATTTTTTATGCCCGTTTCAAAATGCGGTCAAAACGGCGGGCTTGACCGTTCCTAGCTAGTGGTTGAATCTTGGAAAACTTTTGGTGCTTCTCTGATTAAATAGATACTTATGTACCTAGAAATGATTTTTGTAAAAAATAAATAGCAAACTATGAGGCAGCTGCAGTTCAAATTTGACCCGCTTCCAACTGAATCGGCGGAAATTTGTCTTTTTCACGAGAGGTGGATCAAAACTTTTTACACCCAACCATTTTGTCAATTGTGCATTAAATATGTCCTAGTATTTTACAAAATTGATTTGGTCCAATTTTGCAACAATTATTTGGTAGTTCCTTCACAAAAAAACCTCCTTTCGGGCACTCAGAAAATGAAAAATGGTTTTTTCGTCCAAAGAAAATGAAAACTTCCTTAGGCAACATTGTTTGCCATTCCAATATGCACCCTTGTGCACAATATGAGATCATTTGAACAAACTATGCCACGAATGTGGCCATAAGATTGATCATTTGGCTTGAAAGCCATGAATCTTTAGAGATGATAGCTCATTTCTGAGAACACTTTTTTAAAATAATTGCCGTATTACAAGTTTGTTATTTTTCTTACGAACTTGGCCACATATAATGACACAATGCGAAGGTTTCCCAATTTTTTGATTTTTTTTGAATTTTTTATGCCCGTTTCAAAATGCGGTCAAAACGGCGGGCTTGACCGTTCCTAGCTAGCGGTTGAATCTTGGAAAACTTTGGTGTTTCTCTGATTAAATAGATACTTATGTACCTAGAAATGATTTTTGTAAAAAATAAATAGCAAACTATGAGGCAGCTGCAGTTCAAATTTGACCCGCTTCCAACTGAATCGGCGGAAATTTGTCTTTTTCACGAGAGGTGGATCAAAACTTTTTACACCCAACCATTTTGTCAATTGTGCATTAAATATGTCCTAGTATTTTAGAAAATTGATTTGGTCCAATTTTGCAACAATTATTTGGTAGTTCCTTCACAAAAAAACCTCCTTTCGCGCACTCAGAAAATGAAAAATGGTTTTTTCGTCCAAAGAAAATGAAAACTTCCTTAGGCAACATTGTTTGCCATTCCAATATGCACCCTTGTGCACAATATGAGATCATTTGAACAAACTATGCCACAAATGTGGCCATAAGATTGATCATTTGGCTTGAAAGCCATGAATCTTCAGAGATGATAGCTCATTTCTGAGAACACTTTTTTAAAATAATTGCCGTATTACAAGTTTGTTATTTTTCTTAGGAACTTGGCCACATATAATGACACAATGCGAAGGTTTCCCAATTTTTTGATTTTTTTTGAATTTTTTATGCCCGTTTCAAAATGCGGTCAAAACGGCGGGCTTGACCGTTCCTAGCTAGTGGGTGAATCTTGGAAAACTTTTGGTGTTTCTCTGATTAAATAGATACTTATGTACCTAAATGATTTTTGTAAAAAATAAATAGCAAACTATGAGGCAGCTGCAGTTCAAATTAGACCCACTTCCAACGGAATCGGCGGAAATTTGTCTTTCTCACGAGAGGTGGATCAAAACTATTTACACCCAACCATTTTGTCAATTGTGCATTAAATATGTCCTAGTATTTTAGAAAATTGATTTGGTCCAATTTTGCAACAATTATTTGGTAGTTCCTTCACAAAAAAACCTCCTTTCGGGCACTCGGAAAATGAAAAATGGTTTTTTCGTCCAAAGAAAATGAAAACTTCCTTAGGCAACATTGTTTGCCATTCCAATATGCACCCTTGTGCACAATATGAGATCATTTGAAAAAACTATGCCACGAACGTGGCCATAAGAGTGATCATTTGGCTTGAAAGCCGTGAATCTTCAGAGATGATAGCTCATTTCTGAGAACACTTTTTTAAAATAATTGCCGTATTACAAGTTTGTTATTTTTCTTGGGAACTTGGCCACATATAATGACACAATGCGAAGGTTTCCCAATTTTTTGATTTTTTTTGAATTTTTATGCCCGTTTCAAAATGCGGTCAAAATGGCGGGCTTGACCGTTCCTAGCTAGTGGTTGAATCTTGGAAAACTTTTGGTGTTTCTCTAATTAAATAGATACTTATGCACCTAGAAATGATTTTTGTAAAAAATAAATAGCAAACTATGAGGCAGCTGCAGTTCAAATTTGACCCGCTTCCATCTGAATCGGCGGAAATTTGTCTTTTTCACGAGAGGTGGATCAAAACTTTTTACACCCAACCATTTTGTCAATTGTGCATTAAATATGTCCTAGTATTTTAGAAAATTGATTTGGTCCAATTTTGCAACAATTATTTGGTAGTTCCTTCACAAAAAAACCTCCTTTCGGGCACTCGGAAAATGAAAAATGGTTTTTTCGTCCAAAGAAAATGAAAACTTCCTTAGGCAACATTGTTTGCCATTCCAATATGCACCCTTGTGCACAATATGAGATCATTTGAACAAACTATGCCACGAATGTGGCCATAAGATTGATCATTTGGCTTGAAAGCCATGAATCTTCACAGATGATAGCTCATTTCTAAGAACACTTTTTTAAAATAATTGCCGTATTACAAGTTTGTTATTTTTCATGGGAACTTGGCCACATATAATAACACAATGCGAAAGTTTCCCAATTTTTTGATTTTTTTTTAGTTTTTTATGCCCGTTTCAAAATGCGGTCAAAACGGCGGGCTTGACCGTTCCTAGCTAGTGGTTGAATCTTGGAAAACTTTTGGTGTTTCTCTGATTAAATAGATACTTATTTACCTGGAAATGATTTTTGTAAAAAATAAATAGCAAACTATGAGGCAGCTGCAGTTCAAATTTGACCCGCTTCCAACTGAATCGGCGGAAATTTGTCTTTTTCATGAGAGGTGGATCAAAACTTTTTACACCCAACCATTTTGTCAATTGTGCATTAAATATGTCCTAGTATTTTACAAAATTGATTTGGTCCAATTTTGCAACAATTATTTGGTAGTTCCTTCACAAAAAAACCTCCTTTCGGGCACTCGGAAAATGAAAAATGGTTTTTTCGTCCAAAGAAAATGAAAACTTCCTTAGGCAACATTGTTTGCCATTCCAATATGCACCCTTGTGCACAATATGAGATCATTTGAACAAACTATGCCACGAATGTGGCCATAAGATTGATCATTTGGCTTGAAAGCCATGAATCTTCAGAGATGATAGCTCATTTCTGAGAACACTTTTTTAAAATAATTGCCGTATTACAAGTTTGTTATTTTTCTTAGGAACTTGGCCACATATAATCACACAATGCGAAGGTTTCCCAATTTTTTGATTTTTTTGAATTTTTTATGCCCGTTTCAAAATGCGGTCAAAACGGCGGGCTTGACCGTTCCTAGCTAGTGGTTGAATCTTGGAAAACTTTTGGTGCTTCTCTGATTAAATAGATACTTATGTACCTAGAAATGATTTTTGTAAAAAATAAATAGCAAACTATGAGGCAGCTGCAGTTCAAATTTGACCCGCTTCCAACTGAATCGGCGGAAATTTGTCTTTTTCACGAGAGGTGGATCAAAACTTTTTACACCCAACCATTTTGTCAATTGTGCATTAAATATGTCCTAGTATTTTACAAAATTGATTTGGTCCAATTTTGCAACAATTATTTGGTAGTTCCTTCACAAAAAAACCTCCTTTCGGGCACTCGGAAAATGAAAAATGGTTTTTTCGTCCAAAGAAAATGAAAACTTCCTTAGGCAACATTGTTTGCCATTCCAATATGCACCCTTGTGCACAATATGAGATCATTTGAACGAACTATGCCACGAATGTGGCCATAAGATTGATCATTTGGCTTGGAAGCCATGAATCTTTAGAGATGATAGCTCATTTCTGAGAACACTTTTTTAAAATAATTGCCGTATTACAAGTTTGTTATTTTTCTTGCGAACTTGGCCACATATAATGACACAATGCGAAGGTTTCCCAATTTTATGATTTTTTTTGAATTTTTTATGCCCGTTTCAAAATGCGGTCAAAACGGCGGGCTTGACCGTTCCTAGCTAGTGGTTGAATCTTGGAAAACTTTGGTGTTTCTCTGATTAAATAGATACTTATGTACCTAGAAATGATTTTTGTAAAAAATAAATAGCAAACTATGAGGCAGCTGCAGTTCAAATTTGACCCGCTTCCAACTGAATCGGCGGAAATTTGTCTTTTTCACGAGAGGTGGATCAAAACTTTTTACACCCAACCATTTTGTCAATTGTGCATTAAATATGTCCTAGTATTTTAGAAAATTGATTTGGTCCAATTTTGCAACAATTATTTGGTAGTTCCTTCACAAAAAAACCTCCTTTCGCGCACTCAGAAAATGAAAAATGGTTTTTTCGTCCAAAGAAAATGAAAACTTCCTTAGGCAACATTGTTTGCCATTCCAATATGCACCCTTGTGCACAATATGAGATCATTTGAACAAACTATGCCACGAATGTGGCCATAAGATTGATCATTTGGCTTGAAAGCCATGAATCTTCAGAGATGATAGCTCATTTCTGAGAACACTTTTTTAAAATAATTGCCGTATTACAAGTTTGTTATTTTTCTTAGGAACTTGGCCACATATAATGACACAATGCGAAGGTTTCCCAATTTTTTGATTTTTTTTGAATTTTTTATGCCCGTTTCAAAATGCGGTCAAAACGGCGGGCTTGACCGTTCCTAGCTAGTGGGTGAATCTTGGAAAACTTTTGGTGTTTCTCTGATTAAATATATACTTATGTACCTAAATGATTTTTGTAAAAAATAAATAGCAAACTATGAGGCAGCTGCAGTTCAAATTAGACCCACTTCCAACTGAATCAGCGGAAATTTGTCTTTCTCACGAGAGGTGGATCAAAACTATTTACACCCAACCATTTTGTCAATTGTGCATTAAATATGTCCTAGTATTTTAGAAAATTGATTTGGTCTAATTTTGCAACAATTATTTGGTAGTTCCTTTACAAAAAAACCTCCTTTCGGGCACTCGGAAAATGAAAAATGGTTTTTTCGTCCAAAGAAAATGAAAACTTCCTTAGGCAACATTGTTTGCCATTCCAATATGCACCCTTGTGCACAATATGAGATCATTTGAAAAAACTATGCCACGAACGTGGCCATAAGAGTGATCATTTGGCTTGAAAGCCATGAATCTTCAGAGATGATAGCTCATTTCTGAGAACACTTTTTTAAAATAATTGCCGTATTACAAGTTTGTTATTTTTCTTGGGAACTTGGCCACATATAATGACACAATGCGAAGGTTTCCCAATTTTTTGATTTTTTTTGAATTTTTATGCCCGTTTCAAAATGCGGTCAAAATGGCGGGCTTGACCGTTCCTAGCTAGTGGTTGAATCTTGGAAAACTTTTGGTGTTTCTCTAATTAAATAGATACTTATGCACCTAGAAATGATTTTTGTAAAAAATAAATAGCAAACTATGAGGCAGCTGCAGTTCAAATTTGACCCGCTTCCATCTGAATCGGCGGAAATTTGTCTTTTTCACGAGAGGTGGATCAAAACTTTTTACACCCAACCATTTTGTCAATTGTGCATTAAATATGTCCTAGTATTTTAGAAAATTGATTTGGTCCAATTTTGCAACAATTATTTGGTAGTTCCTTCACAAAAAAACCTCCTTTCGGGCACTCGGAAAATGAAAAATGGTTTTTTCGTCCAAAGAAAATGAAAACTTCCTTAGGCAACATTGTTTGCCATTCCAATATGCACCCTTGTGCACAATATGAGATCATTTGAACAAACTATGCCACGAATGTGGCCATAAGATTGATCATTTGGCTTGAAAGCCATGAATCTTCACAGATGATAGCTCATTTCTAAGAACACTTTTTTAAAATAATTGCCGTATTACAAGTTTGTTATTTTTCATGGGAACTTGGCCACATATAATGACACAATGCGAAGGTTTCCCAATTTTTTGATTTTTTTGAATTTTTTATGCCCGTTTCAAAATGCGGTCAAAACGGCGGGCTTGACTGTTCCTAGCTAGTGGTTGAATCTTGGAAAACTTTTGGTGTTTCTCTGATTAAATAGATACTTATTTACCTGGAAATGATTTTTGTAAAAAATAAATAGCAAACTATGAGGCAGCTACAGTTCAAATTTGACCCGCTTCCAACTGAATCAGCGGAAATTTGTCTTTTTCATGAGAGGTGGATCAAAACTTTTTACACCCAACCATTTTGTCAATTGTGCATTAAATATGTCCTAGTATTTTACAAAATTGATTTGGTCCAATTTTGCAACAATTATTTGGTAGTTCCTTCACAAAAAAACCTCCTTTCGGGCACTCGGAAAATGAAAAATGGTTTTTTCGTCCAAAGAAAATGAAAACTTCCTTAGGCAACATTGTTTGCCATTCCAATATGCACCCTTGTGCACAATATGAGATCATTTGAACAAACTATGCCACGAATGTGGCCATAAGATTGATCATTTGGCTTGAAAGCCATGAATCTTCAGAGATGATAGCTCATTTCTGAGAACACTTTTTTAAAATAATTGCCGTATTACAAGTTTGTTATTTTTCTTAGGAACTTGGCCACATATAATCACACAATGCGAAGGTTTCCCAATTTTTTGATTTTTTTGAATTTTTTATGCCCGTTTCAAAATGCGGTCAAAACGGCGGGCTTGACCGTTCCTAGCTAGTGGTTGAATCTTGGAAAACTTTTGGTGCTTCTCTGATTAAATAGATACTTATGTACCTAGAAATGATTTTTGTAAAAAATAAATAGCAAACTATGAGGCAGCTGCAGTTCAAATTTGACCCGCTTCCAACTGAATCGGCGGAAATTTGTCTTTTTCACGAGAGGTGGATCAAAACTTTTTACACCCAACCATTTTGTCAATTGTGCATTAAATATGTCCTAGTATTTTACAAAATTGATTTGGTCCAATTTTGCAACAATTATTTGGTATTTCCTTCACAAAAAAACCTCCTTTCGGGCACTCGGAAAATGAAAAATGGTTTTTTCGTCCAAAGAAAATGAAAACTTCCTTAGGCAACATTGTTTGCCATTCCAATATGCACCCTTGTGCACAATATGAGATCATTTGAACAAACTATGCCACGAATGTGGCCATAAGATTGATCATTTGGCTTGAAAGCCATGAATCTTTAGAGATGATAGCTCATTTCTGAGAACACTTTTTTAAAATAATTGCCGTATTACAAGTTTGTTATTTTTTCTTGCTAACTTGGCCACATATAATGACACAATGCGAAGGTTTCCCAATTTTTTGATTTTTTTTGAATTTTTTATGCCCGTTTCAAAATGCGGTCAAAACGGCGGGCTTGACCGTTCCTAGCTAGTGGTTGAATCTTGGAAAACTTTGGTGTTTCTCTGATTAAATAGATACTTATGTACCTAGAAATGATTTTTGTAAAAAATAAATAGCAAACTATGAGGCAGCTGCAGTTCAAATTTGACCCGCTTCCAACTGAATCGGCGGAAATTTGTCTTTTTCACGAGAGGTGGATCAAAACTTTTTACACCCAACCATTTTGTCAATTGTGCATTAAATATGTCCTAGTATTTTAGAAAATTGATTTGGTGCAATTTTGCAACAATTATTTGGTAGTTCCTTCACAAAAAAACCTCCTTTCGGGCACTCAGAAAATGAAAAATGGTTTTTTCGTCCAAAGAAAATGAAAACTTCCTTAGGCAACATTGTTTGCCATTCCAATATGCACCATTGTGCACAATATGAGATCATTTGAACAAACTATGCCACGAATGTGGCCATAAGATTGATCATTTGGCTTGAAAGCCATGAATCTTCAGAGATGATAGCTCATTTCTAAGAACACTTTTTTAAAATAATTGCCGTATTACAATTTTGTTATTTTTCATGGGAACTTGGCCACATATAATGACACAATGCGAAGGTTTCCCAATTTTTTGATTTTTTTTGAATTTTTTATGCCCGTTTCAAAATGCGGTCAAAACGGCGGGCTTGACCGTTCCTAGCTAGTGGTTGAATCTTGGAAAACTTTTGGTGTTTCTCTGATTAAATATATACTTATTTACCTAGAAATGATTTTTCTAAAAAATCAATAGCAAACTATGAGGCAGCTGCAGTTCAAATTTGACCCGCTTCCAACTGAATCGGCGGAAATTTGTCTTTTTCATGAGAGGTGGATCAAAACTTTTTACACCCAACCATTTTGTCAATTGTGCATTAAATATGTCCTAGTATTTTACAAAATTGATTTGGTCCAATTTTGCAACAATTATTTGGTAGTTCCTTCACAAAAAAACCTCCTTTCGGGCACTCGGAAAATGAAAAATGGTTTTTTCGTCCAAAGAAGATGAAAATTTCCTTAGGCAACATTGTTTGCCATTCCAATATGCACCCTTGTGCACAATATGAGATCATTTGAACAAACTATGCCACGAATGTGGCCATAAGATTGATCATTTGGCTTGAAAGCCATGAATCTTCAGAGATGATAGCTCATTTCTGAGAACACTTTTTTAAAATAATTGCCGTATTACAAGTTTGTTATTTTTCTTAGGAACTTGGCCACATATAATCACACAATGCGAAGGTTTCCCAATTTTTTGATTTTTTTGAATTTTTTATGCCCGTTTCAAAATGTGGTCAAAACGGCGGGCTTGACCGTTCCTAGCTAGTGGTTGAATCTTGGAAAACTTTTTGTGCTTCTCTGATTAAATAGATACTTATTTACCTAGAAATGATTTTTGTAAAAAATAAATAGCAAACTATGAGGCAGCTGCAGTTCAAATTTGACCTGCTTCCAACTGAATCGGCGGAAATTTGTCTTTTTCACGAGAGGTGGATCAAAACTTTTTACACCGAACCATTTTGTCAATTGTGCATTAAATATGTCCTAGTATTTTACAAAATTGATTTGGTCCAATTTTGCAACAATTATTTGGTAGTTCCTTCACAAAAAAACCTCCTTTCGGGCACTCGGAAAATGAAAAATGGTTTTTTCGTCCAAAGAAAATGAAAACTTCCTTAGGCAACATTGTTTGCCATTCCAATATGCACCCTTGTGCACAATATGAGATCATTTGAACAAACTATGCCACGAATGTGGCCATAAGATTGATCATTTGGCTTGAAAGCCATGAATCTTCACAGATGATAGCTCATTTCTAAGAACACTTTTTTAAAATAATTGCCATATTACAATTTTGTTATTTTTCATGGGAACTTGGCCACATATAATGACACAATGCGAAGGTTTCCCAATTTTTTGATTTTTTTTAAATTTTTTATGCCCGTTTCAAAATGCGGTCAAAACGGCGGGCTTGACCGTTCCTAGCTAGTGGTTGAATCTTGGAAAACTTTTGGTGTTTCCCTGATTAAATATATACTTATTTACCTAGAAATGATTTTTCTAAAAAATAAATAGCAAACTATGAGGCAGCTGCAGTTCAAATTTGACCCGCTTCCAACTGAATCGGCGGAAATTTGTCTTTTTCATGAGAGGTGGATCAAAACTTTTTACACCCAAACATTTTGTCAATTGTGCATTAAATATGTCCTAGTATTTTACAAAATTGATTTGGTCCAATTTTGCAACAATTATTTGGTAGTTCCTTCACAAAAAAACCTCCTTTCGGGCACTCGGAAAATGAAAAATGGTTTTTTCGTCCAAAGAAGATGAAAATTTCCTTAGGCAACATTGTTTGCCATTCCAATATGCACCCTTGTGCACAATATGAGATCATTTGAACAAACTATGCCACGAATGTGGCCATAAGATTGATCATTTGGCTTGAAAGCCATGAATCTTCAGAGATGATAGCTCATTTCTGAGAACACTTTTTTAAAATAATTGCCGTATTACAAGTTTGTTATTTTTCTTAGGAACTTGGCCACATATAATCACACAATGCGAAGGTTTCCCAATTTTTTGATTTTTTTGAATTTTTTATGCCCGTTTCAAAATGCGGTCAAAACGACGGGCTTGACCGTTCCTAGCTAGTGGTTGAATCTTGGAAAACTTTTGGTGCTTCTCTGATTAAATAGATACTTATGTACCTAGAAATGATTTTTGTAAAAAATAAATAGCAAACTATGAGGCAGCTGCAGTTCAAATTTGACCCGCTTCCAACTGAATCGGCGGAAATTTGTCTTTTTCACGAGAGGTGGATCAAAACATTTTACACCCAACCATTTTGTCAATTGTGCATTAAATATGTCCTAGTATTTTACAAAATTGATTTGGTCCAATTTTGCAACAATTATTTGGTAGTTCCTTCACAAAAAAACCTCCTTTCGGGCACTCGGAAAATGAAAAATGGTTTTTTCGTCCAAAGAAAATGAAAACTTCCTTAGGCAATATTGTTTGCCATTCCAATATGCACCCTTGTGCACAATATGAGATCATTTGAACAAACTATGCCACGAATGTGGCCATAAGATTGATCATTTGGCTTGAAAGCCATGAATCTTCACACATGATAGCTCATTTCTAAGAACACTTTTTTAAAATAATTGCCGTATTACAAGTTTGTTATTTTTCATGGGAACTTGGCCACATATAATGACACAATGCGAAGGTTTCCCAATTTTTTGATTTTTTTCGAATTTTTTATGCCCGTTTCAAAATGCGGTCAAAACGGCGGGCTTGACCGTTCCTAGCTAGTGGTTGAATCTTGGAAAACTTTGGTGTTTCTCTGATTAAATAGATACTTATGTACCTAGAAATGATTTTTGTAAAAAATAAATAGCAAACTATGAGGCAGCTGCAGTTCAAATTTGACCCGCTTCCAACTGAATCGGCGGAAATTTGTCTTTTTCACGAGAGGTGGATCAAAACTTTTTACACCCAACCATTTTGTCAATTGTGCATTAAATATGTCCTAGTATTTTAGAAAATTGATTTGGTCCAATTTTGCAACAATTATTTGGTAGTTCCTTCACAAAAAAACCTCCTTTCGGGCACTCGGAAAATGAAAAATGGTTTTTTCGTCCAAAGAAAATGAAAACTTCCTTAGGCAACATTGTTTGCCATTCCAATATGCACCCTTGTGCACAATATGAGATCATTTGAACAAACTATGCCACGAATGTGGCCATAAGATTGATCATTTGGCTTGAAAGCCATGAATCTTTAGAGATGATAGCTCATTTCTAAGAACACTTTTTTAAAATAATTCCCGTATTACAAGTTTGTTATTTTTCATAGGAACTTGGCCACATATAATGACACAATGCGAAGGTTTCCCAATTTTTTGATTTTTTTTGAATTTTTTATGCCCGTTTCAAAATGCGGTCAAAACGGCGGGCTTGACCGTTCCTAGCTAGTGGTTGAATCTTGGAAAACTTTTGGTGTTTCTCTGATTAAATAGATAATTATTTACCTGGAAATTATTTTTGTAAAAAATAAATAGCAAACTATGAGGCAGCTGCAGTTCAAATTTGACCCGCTTCCAACTAAATCGGCGGAAATTTGTCTTTTTCATGAGAGGTGGATCAAAACTTTTTACACCCAACCATTTTGTCAATTGTGCATTAAATATGTCCTAGTATTTTACAAAATTGATTTGGTCCAATTTTGCAACAATTATTTGGTAGTTCCTTCACAAAAAAACCTCCTTTCGGGCACTCGGAAAATGAAAAATGGTTTTTTCGTCCAAAGAAAATGAAAACTTCCTTAGGCAACATTGTTTGCCATTCCAATATGCACCCTTGTGCACAATATGAGATCATTTGAACAAACTATGCCACGAATGTGGCCATAAGATTGATCATTTGGCTTGAAAGCCATGAATCTTCACAGATGATAGCTCATTTCTGAGAACACTTTTTTAAAATAATTGCCGTATTACAAGTTTGTTATTTTTCTTAGGAACTTGGCCACATATAATCACACAATGCGAAGGTTTCCCAATTTTTTGATTTTTTTGAATTTTTTATGCCCGTTTCAAAATGCGGTCAAAACGGCGGGCTTGACCGTTCCTAGCTAGTGGTTGAATCTTGGAAAACTTTTGGTGCTTCTCTGATTAAATAGATACTTATGTACCTAGAAATGATTTTTGTAAAAAATAAATAGCAAACTATGAGGCAGCTGCAGTTCAAATTTGACCCGCTTCCAACTGAATCGGCGGAAATTTGTCTTTTTCACGAGAGGTGGATCAAAACTTTTTACACCCAACCATTTTGTCAATTGTGCATTAAATATGTCCTAGTATTTTACAAAATTGATTTGGTCCAATTTTGCAACAATTATTTGGTAGTTCCTTCACAAAAAACCTCCTTTCGGGCACTCGGAAAATGAAAAATGGTTTTTTCGTCCAAAGAAAATAAAAACTTCCTTAGGCAACATTGTTTGCCATTCCAATATGCACCTTTGTGCACAATATGAGATCATTTGAACAAACTATGCCACGAATGTGGCCATAAGATTGATCATTTGGCTTGAAAGCCATGAATCTTCACAGATGATAGCTCATTTCTAAGAACACTTTTTTAAAATAATTGCCGTATTACAATTTTGTTATTTTTCATGGGAACTTGGCCACATATAATGACACAATGCGAAGGTTTCCCAATTTTTTGATTTTTTTTGAATTTTTTATGCCCGTTTCAAAATGCGGTCAAAACGGCGGGCTTGACCGTTCCTAGCTAGTGGTTGAATCTTGGAAAACTTTTGGTGTTTCTCTGATTAAATATATACTTATTTACCTAGAAATGATTTTTCTAAAAAATAAATAGCAAACTATGAGGCAGCTGCAGTTCAAATTTGACCCGCTTCCAACTGAATCGGCGGAAATTTGTCTTTTTCATGGGAGGTGGATCAAAACTTTTTACACCCAACCATTTTGTCAATTGTGCATTAAATATGTCCTAGTATTTTACAAAATTGATTTGGTCCAATTTTGCAACAATTATTTGGTAGTTCCTTCACAAAAAACCTCCTTTCGGGCACTCGGAAAATGAAAAATGGTTTTTTCGTCCAAAGAAAATAAAAACTTCCTTAGGCAACATTGTTTTCCATTCCAATATGCACCTTTGTGCACAATATGAGATCATTTGAACAAACTATGCCACGAATGTGGCCATAAGATTGATCATTTGGCTTGAAAGCCATGAATCTTCACAGATGATAGCTCATTTCTAAGAACACTTTTTTAAAATAATTGCCGTATTACAATTTTGTTATTTTTCATGGGAACTTGGCCACATATAATGACACAATGCGAAGGTTTCCCAATTTTTTGATTTTTTTTGAATTTTTTATGCCCGTTTCAAAATGCGGTCAAAACGGCGGGCTTGACCGTTCCTAGCTAGTGGTTGAATCTTGGAAAACTTTTGGTGTTTCTCTGATTAAATATATACTTATTTACCTAGAAATGATTTTTCTAAAAAATAAATAGCAAACTATGAGGCAGCTGCAGTTCAAATTTGACCCGCTTCCAACTGAATCGGCGGAAATTTGTCTTTTTCATGGGAGGTGGATCAAAACTTTTTACACCCAACCATTTTGTCAATTGTGCATTAAATATGTCCTAGTATTTTACAAAATTGATTTGGTCCAATTTTGCAACAATTATTTGGTAGTTCCTTCACGAAAAAACCTCCTTTCGGGCACTCGGAAAATGAAAAATGGTTTTTTCGTCCAAAGAAAATTAAAACTTCCTTAGGCAACATTGTTTGCCATTCCAATATGCACCCTTGTGCACAATATGAGATCATTTGAACAAACTATGCCACGAATGTGGCCATAAGATTGATCATTTGGCTTGAAAGCCATGAATCTTTAGAGATGATAGCTCATTTCTGAGAACACTTTTTTAAAATAATTGTCGTATTACAAGTTTGTTATTTTTCTTGCGAACTTGGCCACATATATTGACACAATGCGAAGGTTTCCCAATTTTTTGATTTTTTTTTGAATTTTTTATGCCCGTTTCAAAATGCAGTCAAAACGGCGGGCTTGACCGTTCCTAGCTAGTGGTTGAATCTTGGAAAACTTTGGTGTTTCTCTGATTAAATAGATACTTATGTACCTAGAAATGATTTTTGTAAAAAATAAATAGCAAACTATGAGGCAGCTGCAGTTCAAATTTGACCCGCTTCCAACTGAATCGGCGGAAATTTGTCTTTTTCACGAGAGGTGGATCAAAACTTTTTACACCCAACCATTTTGTCAATTGTGCATTAAATATGTCCTAGTATTTTAGAAAATTGATTTGGTCCAATTTTGCAACAATTATATGGTAGTTCCTTCACAAAAAAACCTCCTTTCGCGCACTCAGAAAATGAAAAATGGTTTTTTCGTCCAAAGAAAATGAACACTTCCTTAGGCAACATTGTTTGCCATTCCAATATGCACCCTTGTGCACAATATGAGATCATTTGAACAAACTATGCCACGAATGTGGCCATAAGATTGATCATTTGGCTTGAAAGCCATGAATCTTCAAAGATGATAGCTCATTTCTAAGAACACTTTTTTAAAATAATTGCCGTATTACAATTTTGTTATTTTTCATGGGAACTTGGCCACATATAATGACACAATGCGAAGGTTTCCCAATTTTTTGATTTTTTTTGAATTTTTTATGCTCGTTTCAAAATGCGGTCAAAACGGCGGGCTTGACCGTTCCTAGCTAGTGGTTGAATCTTGGAAAACTTTTGGTGTTTCTCTGATTAAATATATACTTATTTACCTAGAAATGATTTTTCTAAAAAATAAATAGCAAACTATGAGGCAGCTGCAATTCAAATTTGACCCGCTTCCAACTGAATCGACGGAAATTTGTCTTTTTCATGAGAGGTGGATCAAAACTTTTTACACCCAACCATTTTGTCAATTGTGCATTAAATATGTCCTAGTATTTTACAAAATTGATTTGGTCCAATTTTGCAACAATTATTTGGTAGTTCCTTCACAAAAAAACCTCCTTTCGGGCAGTCGGAAAATGAAAAATGGTTTTTTCGTCCAAAGAAAATTAAAACTTCCTTAGGCAACATTGTTTGCCATTCCAATATGCACCCTTGTGCACAATATGAGATCATTTGAACAAACTATGCCACGAATGTGGCCATAAGATTGATCATTTGGCTTGAAAGCCATGAATCTTTAGAGATGATAGCTCATTTCTGAGAACACTTTTTTAAAATAATTGCCGTATTACAAGTTTGTTATTTTTCTTGCGAACTTGGCCACATATATTGACACAATGCGAAGGTTTCCCAATTTTTTGATTTTTTTTGAATTTTTTATGCCCGTTTCAAAATGCGGTCAAAACGGCGGGCTTGACCGTTCCTAGCTAGTGGTTGAATCTTGGAAAACTTTGGTGTTTCTCTGATTAAATAGATACTTATGTACCTAGAAATGATTTTTGTAAAAAATAAATAGCAAACTATGAGGCAGTTGCAGTTCAAATTTGACCCGCTTCCAACTGAATCGGCGGAAATTTGTCTTTTTCACGAGAGGTGGATCAAAACTTTTTACACCCAACCATTTTGTCAATTGTGCATTAAATATGTCCTAGTATTTTAGAAAATTGATTTGGTCCAATTTTGCAACAATTATTTGGTAGTTCCTTCACAAAAAAACCTCCTTTCGCGCACTAAGAAAATGAAAAATGGTTTTTTCGTCCAAAGAAAATGAAAACTTCCTTAGGCAACATTGTTTGCCATTCCAATATGCACCCTTGTGCACAATATGAGATCATTTGAACAAACTATGCCACGAATGTGGCCATAAGATTGATCATTTGGCTTGAAAGCCATGAATCTTCACAGATGATAGCTCATTTCTAAGAACACTTTTTTAAAATAATTGCCGTATTACAATTTTGTTATTTTTCATGGGAACTTGGCCACATATAATGACACAATGCGAAGGTTTCCCAATTTTTTGATTTTTTTTGAATTTTTTATGCCCGTTTCAAAATGCGGTCAAAACAGCAGGCTTGACCGTTCCTAGCTAGTGGTTGAATCTTGGAAAATTTTTGGCGTTTCTCTGATTAAATAGATACTTATTTACCTAGAAATGATTTTTGTAAAAAATAAATAACAAACTATGAGGCAGCTGCAGTTCAAATTTGACCCGCTTCCAACTGAATCGGCGGAAATTTGTCTTTTTCATGAGAGGTGGATCAAAACTTTTTACACCCAACCATTTTGTCAATTGTGAATTAAATATGTCCTAGTATTTTACAAAATTGATTTGGTCCAATTTTGCAACAATTATTTGGTAGTTCCTTCACAAAAAAACCTCCTTTCGGGCACTCGGAAAATGAAAAATGGTTTTTTCGTCCAAAGAAGATGAAAATTTCCTTAGGCAACATTGTTTGCCATTCCAATATGCACCCTTGTGCACAATATGAGATCATTTGAACAAACTATGCCACGAATGTGGCCATAAGATTGATCATTTGGCTTGAAAGCCATGAATCTTTAGAGATGATAGCTCATTTCTGAGAACACTTTTTTAAAATAATTGCCGTATTACAAGTTTGTTATTTTTCTTGCGAACTTGGCCACATATATTGACACAATGCGAAGGTTTCCCAATTTTTTGATTTTTTTTGAATTTTTTATGCCCGTTTCAAAATGCGGTCAAAACGGCGGGCTTGACCGTTCCTAGCTAGTGGTTGAATCTTGGAAAACTTTGGTGTTTCTCTGATTAAATAGATACTTATGTACCTAGAAATGATTTTTGTAAAAAATAAATAGCAAACTATGAGGCAGTTGCAGTTCAAATTTGACCCGCTTCCAACTGAATCGGCGGAAATTTGTCTTTTTCACGAGAGGTGGATCAAAACTTTTTACACCCAACCATTTTGTCAATTGTGCATTAAATATGTCCTAGTATTTTAGAAAATTGATTTGGTCCAATTTTGCAACAATTATTTGGTAGTTCCTTCACAAAAAAACCTCCTTTCGCGCACTCAGAAAATGAAAAATGGTTTTTTCGTCCAAAGAAAATGAAAACTTCCTTAGGCAACATTGTTTTCCATTCCAATATGCACCCTTGTGCACAATATGAGATCATTTGAACAAACTAAGCCACGAATGTGGCCATAAGATCGATCATTTGGCTTGAAAGCCATGAATCTTCAGAGATGATAGCTCATTTCTGAGAACACTTTTTTAAAATAATTGCCGTATTACAAGTTTGTTATTTTTCTTAGGAACTAGGCCACATATAATGACACAATGCGAAGGTTTCCCAATTTTTTGATTTTTTTTGAATTTTTTATGCCCGTTTCAAAATGCGGTCAAAACAGCGGGCTTGACCGTTCCTAGCTAGTGGTTGAATCTTGGAAAAATTTTGGCGTTTCTCTGATTAAATAGATACTTATTTACCTAGAAATGATTTTTGTAAAAAATAAATAGCAAACTATGAGGCAGCTGCAGTTCAAATTTGACCCGCTTCCAACTGAATCGGCGGAAATTTGTCTTTTTCATGAGAGGTGCATCAAAACTTTTTACACCCAACCATTTTGTCAATTGTGAATTAAATATGTCCTAGTATTTTACAAAATTGATTTGGTCCAATTTTGCAACAATTATTTGGTAGTTCCTTCACAAAAAAACCTCCTTTCGGGAACTCGGAAAATGAAAAATGGTTTTTTCGTCCAAAGAAAATGAAAACTTCCTTAGGCAACATTGTTTGCCATTCCAATATGCACCCTTGTGCACAATATGATATCATTTGAACAAACTATGCCACGAATGTGGCCATAAGATCGATCATTTGGCTTGAAAGCCATGAATCTTCAGAGATGATAGCTCATTTCTGAGAACACTTTTTTAAAATAATTGCCGTATTACAAGTTTGTTATTTTTCTTAGGAACTAGGCCACATATAATGACACAATGTGAAGGTTTCCCAATTTTTTGATTTTTTTTGAATTTTTTATGCCCGTTTCAAAATGCGGTCAAAACGGCGGGCTTGACCGTTCCTAGCTAGTGGGTGAATCTTGGAAAACTTTTGGTGTTTCTCTGATTAAATAGATACTTATGTACCTAAATGATTTTTGTAAAAAATAAATAGCAAACTATGAGGCAGCTGCAGTTCAAATTAGACCCACTTCCAACTGAATCGGCGGAAATTTGTCTTTCTCACGAGAGGTGGATCAAAACTATTTACACCCAACCATTTTGTCAATTGTGCATTAAATATGTCCTAGTATTTTAGAAAATTGATTTGGTCTAATTTTGCAACAATTATTTGGTAGTTCCTTTACAAAAAAACCTCCTTTCAGGCACTCGGAAAATGAAAAATGGTTTTTTCGTCCAAAGAAAATGAAAACTTCCTTAGGCAACATTGTTTGCCATTCCAATATGCACCCTTGTGCACAATATGAGATCATTTGAAAAAACTATGCCACGAACATGGCCATAAGAGTGATCATTTGGCTTGAAAGCCATGAATCTTCAGAGATGATAGCTCATTTCTGAGAACACTTTTTTAAAATAATTGTCGTATTACAAGTTTGTTATTTTTCTTGGGAACTTGGCCACATATAATGACACAATGCGAAGGTTTCCCAATTTTTTGATTTTTTTTGAATTTTTATGCCCGTTTCAAAATGCGGTCAAAATGGCGGGCTTGACCGTTCCTAGCTAGTGGTTGAATCTTGGAAAACTTTTGGTGTTTCTCTAATTAAATAGATACTTATGCACCTAGAAATGATTTTTGTAAAAAATAAATAGCAAACTATGAGGCAGCTGCAGTTCAAATTTGACCCGCTTCCATCTGAATCGGCGGAAATTTGTCTTTTTCACGAGAGGTGGATCAAAACTTTTTACACCCAACCATTTTGTCAATTGTGCATTAAATATGTCCTAGTATTTTAGAAAATTGATTTGGTCCAATTTTGCAACAATTATTTGGTAGTTCCTTCACAAAAAAACCTCCTTTCGGGCACTCAGAAAATGAAAAATGGTTTTTTCGTCCAAAGAAAATGAAAACTTCCTTAGGCAACATTGTTTGCCATTCCAATATGCACCCTTGTGCACAATATGAGATCATTTGAACAAACTATGCCACGAATGTGGCCATAAGATTGATCATTTGGCTTGAAAGCCATGAATCTTCACACATGATAGCTCATTTCTAAGAACACTTTTTTAAAATAATTGCCGTATTACAAGTTTGTTATTTTTCATGGGAACTTGGCCACATATAATGACACAATGCGAAGGTTTCCCAATTTTTTGATTTTTTTTTGAATTTTTTATGCCCGTTTCAAAATGCGGTCAAAACGGCGGGCTTGACCGTTCCTAGCTAGTGGTTGAATCTTGGAAAACTTTTGGTGTTTCTCTGATTAAATAGATACTTATTTACCTGGAAATGATTTTTGTATAAAATAAATAGCAAACTATGAGGCAGCTGCAGTTCAAATTTGACCCGCTTCCAACTGAATCGGCGGAAATTTGTCTTTTTCATGAGAGGTGGATCAAAACTTTTTACACCCAACCATTTTGTCAATTGTGCATTAAATATGTCCTAGTATTTTACAAAATTGATTTGGTCCAATTTTGCAACAATTCTTTGGTAGTTCCTTCACAAAAAAACCTCCTTTCGGGCACTCGGAAAATGAAAAATGGTTTTTTCGTCCAAAGAAAATGAAAACTTCCTTAGGCAACATTGTTTGCCATTCCAATATGCACCCTTGTGCACAATATGAGATCATTTGAACAAACTATGCCACGAATGTGGCCATAAGATTGATCATTTGGCTTGAAAGCCATGAATCTTCAGAGATGATAGCTCATTTCTGAGAACACTTTTTTAAAATAATTGCCGTATTACAAGTTTGTTATTTTTCTTAGGAACTTGGCCACATATAATCACACAATGCGAAGGTTTCCCAATTTTTTGATTTTTTTGAATTTTTTATGCCCGTTTCAAAATGCGGTCAAAACGACGGGCTTGACCGTTCCTAGCTAGTGGTTGAATCTTGGAAAACTTTTGGTGCTTCTCTGATTAAATAGATACTTATGTACCTAGAAATGATTTTTGTAAAAAATAAATAGCAAACTATGAGGCAGCTGCAGTTCAAATTTGACCCGCTTCCAACTGAATCGGCGGAAATTTGTCTTTTTCACGAGAGGTGGATCAAAACATTTTACACCCAACCATTTTGTCAATTGTGCATTAAATATGTCCTAGTATTTTACAAAATTGATTTGGTCCAATTTTGCAACAATTATTTGGTAGTTCCTTCACAAAAAAACCTCCTTTCGGGCACTCGGAAAATGAAAAATGGTTTTTTCGTCCAAAGAAAATGAAAACTTCCTTAGGCAATATTGTTTGCCATTCCAATATGCACCCTTGTGCACAATATGAGATCATTTGAACAAACTATGCCACGAATGTGGCCATAAGATTGATCATTTGGCTTGAAAGCCATGAATCTTCACACATGATAGCTCATTTCTAAGAACACTTTTTTAAAATAATTGCCGTATTACAAGTTTGTTATTTTTCATGGGAACTTGGCCACATATAATGACACAATGCGAAGGTTTCCCAATTTTTTGATTTTTTTCGAATTTTTTATGCCCGTTTCAAAATGCGGTCAAAACGGCGGGCTTGACCGTTCCTAGCTAGTGGTTGAATCTTGGAAAACTTTGGTGTTTCTCTGATTAAATAGATACTTATGTACCTAGAAATGATTTTTGTAAAAAATAAATAGCAAACTATGAGGCAGCTGCAGTTCAAATTTGACCCGCTTCCAACTGAATCGGCGGAAATTTGTCTTTTTCACGAGAGGTGGATCAAAACTTTTTACACCCAACCATTTTGTCAATTGTGCATTAAATATGTCCTAGTATTTTAGAAAATTGATTTGGTCCAATTTTGCAACAATTATTTGGTAGTTCCTTCACAAAAAAACCTCCTTTCGGGCACTCGGAAAATGAAAAATGGTTTTTTCGTCCAAAGAAAATGAAAACTTCCTTAGGCAACATTGTTTGCCATTCCAATATGCACCCTTGTGCACAATATGAGATCATTTGAACAAACTATGCCACGAACGTGGCCATAAGATTGATCATTTGGCTTGAAAGCCATGAATCTTCAGAGATGATAGCTCATTTCTGAGAACACTTTTTAAAAATAATTGCCGTATTACAAGTTTGTTATTTTTCTTGGGAACTTGGCCACATATAATGACACAATGCGAAGGTTTCCCAATTTTTTGATTTCTTTTGAATTTTTTATGCCCGTTTCAAAATGCGGTCAAAACGGCGGGCTTGACCGTTCCTAGCTAGTGGGTGAATCTTGGAAAACTTTTGGTGTTTCTTTGATTAAATATATACTTATGTACCTAGAAATGATTTTTGTAAAAAATAAATAGCAAACTATGAGGCAGCTGCAGTTCAAATTTGACCCGCTTCCACCTGAATCGGCGGAAATTTGTCTTTTTCACGAGAGGTGGATCAAAACTATTTACACCCAACCATTTTGTCAATTGTGCGTTAAATATGTCCTAGTATTTTAGAAAATTGATTTGGTCCAATTTTTCAACAATTATTTGGTAGTTCCTTCACAAAAAAACCTCCTTTCGGGCACTCGGAAAATGAAAAATGGTTTTTTCGTCCAAAGAAAATGAAAACTTCCTTAGGCAACATTGTTTGCCATTCCAATATGCACCCTTGTGCACAATATGAGATCATTTGAACAAACTATGCCACGAATGTGGCCATAAGATTGATCATTTGGCTTGAAAGCCATGAATCTTCAGAGATGATAGCTCATTTCTGAGAACACTTTTTTAAAATAATTGTCGTATTACAAGTTTGTTATTTTTCTTGGGAACTTGGCCACATATAATGACACAATGCGAATGTTTCCCAATTTTTTGTTTTTTTTTGAATTTTTTATGCCCGTTTCAAAATGCGGTCAAAACGGCGGGCTTGACCGTTCCTAGCTAGTGGCTGAATCTTGGAAAACTTTTGGTGTTTCTCTTATTAAATAGATACTTATGTACCTAGAAATGATTTTTGTAAAAAGTAAATAGCAAACTATGAGCCAGCTGCAGTTCAAATTTGACCCGCTTCCACCTGAATCGGCGGAAATTTGTCTTTTTCACGAGAGGTGGATCAAAACTTTTTACACCCAACCATTTTGTCAATTGTGCATTAAATATGTCCTAGTATTTTATAAAATTGATTTGGTCCAATTTTGCAACAATTATTTGGTAGTTCCTTCACAAAAAAACCTCCTTTCGGGCACTCGGAAAATGAAAAATGGTTTTTTCGTCCAAAGAAAATGAAAACTTCCTTAGGCAACATTGTTTGCCATTCCAATATGCACCCTTGTGCACAATATGAGATCATTTGAACAAACTATGCCACGAATGTGGCCATAAGATTGATCATTTGGCTTGAAAGCCATGAATCTTCACAGATGATAGCTCATTTCTAAGAACACTTTTTTAAAATAATTGCCGTATTACAATTTTGTTATTTTTCATGGGAACTTGGCCACATATAATGACACAATGCGAAGGTTTCCCAATTTTTTGATTTTTTTTGAATTTTTTATGCCCGTTTCAAAATGCGGTCAAAACGGCGGGCTTGACCGTTCCTAGCTAGTGGTTGAATCTTGGAAAACTTTTGGTGTTTCTCTGATTAAATATATACTTATTTACCTAGAAATGATTTTTCTAAAAAAATAAATAGCAAACTATGAGGCAGCTGCAGTTCAAATTTGACCCGCTTCCAACTGAATCGGCGGAAATTTGTCTTTTTCATGAGAGGTGGATCAAAACTTTTTACACCCAACCATTTTGTCAATTGTGCATTAAATATGTCCTAGTATTTTACAAAATTGATTTGGTCCAATTTTGCAACAATTATTTGGTAGTTCCTTCACAAAAAAACCTCCTTTCGGGCACTCGGAAAATGAAAAATGGTTTTTTCGTCCAAAGAAAATGAAAACTTCCTTAGGCAACATTGTTTGCCATTCCAATATGCACCCTTGTGCACAATATGAGATCATTTGAACAAACTATGCCACGAATGTGGCCATAAGATTGATCATTTGGCTTGAAAGCCATGAATCTTTAGAGATGATAGCTCATTTCTGAGAACACTTTTTTAAAATAATTGCCGTATTACAAGTTTGTTATTTTTCTTGCGAACTTGGCCACATATAATGACACAATGCGAAGGTTTCCCAATTTTTTGATTTTTTTTTGAATTTTTTATGCCCGTTTCAAAATGCGGTCAAAACGGCGGGCTTGACCGTTCCTAGCTAGTGGTTGAATCTTGGAAAACTTTGGTGTTTCTCTGATTAAATAGATACTTATGTACCTAGAAATGATTTTTGTAAAAAATAAATAGCAAACTATGAGGCAGCTGCAGTTCAAATTTGACCCGCTTCCAACTGAATCGGCGGAAATTTGTCTTTTTCACGAGAGGTGGATCAAAACTTTTTACACCCAACCATTTTGTCAATTGTGCATTAAATATGTCCTAGTATTTTAGAAAATTGATTTGGTCCAATTTTGCAACAATTATTTGGTAGTTCCTTCACAAAAAAACCTCCTTTCGGGCACTCAGAAAATGAAAAATGGTTTTTTCGTCCAAAGAAAATGAAAACTTCCTTAGGCAACATTGTTTGCCATTCCAATATGCACCCTTGTGCACAATATGAGATCATTTGAAAAAACTATGCCACGAATGTGGCCATAAGATTGATCATTTGGCTTGAAAGCCATGAATCTTCACAGATGATAGCTCATTTCTAAGAACACTTTTTTAAAATAATTGCCGTATTACAAGTTTGTTATTTTTCATGGGAACTTGGCCACATATAATGACACAATGCGAAGGTTTCCCAATTTTTTGATTTTTTTTTGAATTTTTTATGCCCGTTTCAAAATGCGGTCAAAACGGCGGGCTTGACCGTTCCTAGCTAGTGGTTGAATCTTGGAAAACTTTTGGTGTTTCTCTGATTAAATAGATACTTATTTACCTGGAAATGATTTTTGTATAAAATAAATAGCAAACTATGAGGCAGCTGCAGTTCAAATTTGACCCGCTTCCAACTGAATCGGCGGAAATTTGTCTTTTTCATGAGAGGTGGATCAAAACTTTTTACACCCAACCATTTTGTCAATTGTGCATTAAATATGTCCTAGTATTTTACAAAATTGATTTGGTCCAATTTTGCAACAATTCTTTGGTAGTTCCTTCACAAAAAAACCTCCTTTCGGGCACTCGGAAAATGAAAAATGGTTTTTTCGTCCAAAGAAAATGAAAACTTCCTTAGGCAACATTGGTTGCCATTCCAATATGCACCCTTGTGCACAATATGAGATCATTTGAACAAACTATGCCACGAATGTGGCCATAAGATTGATCATTTGGCTTGAAAGCCATGAATCTTCAGAGATGATAGCTCATTTCTGAGAACACTTTTTTAAAATAATTGCCGTATTACAAGTTTGTTATTTTTCTTAGGAACTTGGCCACATATAATCACACAATGCGAAGGTTTCCCAATTTTTTGATTTTTTTGAATTTTTTATGCCCGTTTCAAAATGCGGTCAAAACGACGGGCTTGACCGTTCCTAGCTAGTGGTTGAATCTTGGAAAACTTTTGGTGCTTCTCTGATTAAATAGATACTTATGTACCTAGAAATGATTTTTGTAAAAAATAAATAGCAAACTATGAGGCAGCTGCAGTTCAAATTTGACCCGCTTCCAACTGAATCGGCGGAAATTTGTCTTTTTCACGAGAGGTGGATCAAAACATTTTACACCCAACCATTTTGTCAATTGTGCATTAAATATGTCCTAGTATTTTACAAAATTGATTTGGTCCAATTTTGCAACAATTATTTGGTAGTTCCTTCACAAAAAAACCTCCTTTCGGGCACTCGGAAAATGAAAAATGGTTTTTTCGTCCAAAGAAAATGAAAACTTCCTTAGGCAATATTGTTTGCCATTCCAATATGCACCCTTGTGCACAATATGAGATCATTTGAACAAACTATGCCACGAATGTGGCCATAAGATTGATCATTTGGCTTGAAAGCCATGAATCTTCACACATGATAGCTCATTTCTAAGAACACTTTTTTAAAATAATTGCCGTATTACAAGTTTGTTATTTTTCATGGGAACTTGGCCACATATAATGACACAATGCGAAGGTTTCCCAATTTTTTGATTTTTTTCGAATTTTTTATGCCCGTTTCAAAATGCGGTCAAAACGGCGGGCTTGACCGTTCCTAGCTAGTGGTTGAATCTTGGAAAACTTTGGTGTTTCTCTGATTAAATAGATACTTATGTACCTAGAAATGATTTTTGTAAAAAATAAATAGCAAACTATGAGGCAGCTGCAGTTCAAATTTGACCCGCTTCCAACTGAATCGGCGGAAATTTGTCTTTTTCACGAGAGGTGGATCAAAACTTTTTACACCCAACCATTTTGTCAATTGTGCATTAAATATGTCCTAGTATTTTAGAAAATTGATTTGGTCCAATTTTGCAACAATTATTTGGTAGTTCCTTCACAAAAAAACCTCCTTTCGGGCACTCGGAAAATGAAAAATGGTTTTTTCGTCCAAAGAAAATGAAAACTTCCTTAGGCAACATTGTTTGCCATTCCAATATGCACCCTTGTGCACAATATGAGATCATTTGAACAAACTATGCCACGAATGTGGCCATAAGATTGATCATTTGGCTTGAAAGCCATGAATCTTCACAGATGATAGCTCATTTCTAAGAACACTTTTTTAAAATAATTGCCGTATTACAATTTTGTTATTTTTCATGGGAACTTGGCCACATATAATGACACAATGCGAAGGTTTCCCAATTTTTTGATTTTTTTTGAATTTTTTATGCCCGTTTCAAAATGCGGTCAAAACGGCGGGCTTGACCGTTCCTAGCTAGTGGTTGAATCTTGGAAAACTTTTGGTGTTTCTCTGATTAAATATATACTTATTTACCTAGAAATGATTTTTCTAAAAAATAAATAGCAAACTATGAGGCAGCTGCAGTTCAAATTTGACCCGCTTCCAACTGAATCGGCGGAAATTTGTCTTTTTCATGAGAGGTGGATCAAAACTTTTTACACCCAACCATTTTGTCAATTGTGCATTAAATATGTCCTAGTATTTTACAAAATTGATTTGGTCCAATTTTGCAACAATTATTTGGTAGTTCCTTCACAAAAAAACCTCCTTTCGGGCACTCGGAAAATGAAAAATGGTTTTTTCGTCCAAAGAAGATGAAAATTTCCTTAGGCAACATTGTTTGCCATTCCAATATGCACCCTTGTGCACAATATGAGATCATTTGAACAAACTATGCCACGAATGTGGCCATAAGATTGATCATTTGGCTTGAAAGCCATGAATCTTCAGAGATGATAGCTCATTTCTGAGAACACTTTTTTAAAATAATTGCCGTATTACAAGTTTGTTGTTTTTCTTAGGAACTTGGCCACATATAATCACACAATGCGAACGTTTCCCAATTTTTTGATTTTTTTGAATTTTTTATGCCCGTTTCAAAATGCGATCAAAACGGCGGGCTTGACCGTTCCTAGCTAGTGGTTGAATCTTGGAAAACTTTTGGTGCTTCTCTGATTAAATAGATACTTATGTACCTAGAAATGATTTTTGTAAAAAATAAATAGCAAACTATGAGGCAGCTGCAGTTCAAATTTGACCCGCTTCCAACTGAATCGGCGAAAATTTGTCTTTTTCACGAGAGGTGGATCAAAACTTTTTACACCCAAACATTTTGTCAATTGTGCATTAAATATATCCTAGTATTTTACAAAATTGATTTGGTCCAATTTTGCAACAATTATTTGGTAGTTCCTTCACAAAAAAACCTCCTTTCGGGCACTCGGAAAATGAAAAATGGTTTTTTCGTCCAAAGAAAATGAAAACTTCCTTAGGCAACATTGTTTGCCATTCCAATATGCACCCTTGTGCACAATATGAGATCATTTGAACAAACTATGCCACGAATGTGGCCATAAGATTGATCATTTGGCTTGAAAGCCATGAATCTTTAGAGATGATAGCTCATTTCTGAGAACACTTTTTTAAAATAATTGCCGTATTACAAGTTTGTTATTTTTCTTGCGAACTTGGCCACATATAATGACACAATGCGATGGTTTCCCAATTTCTTGATTTTTTTTGAATTTTTTATGCCCGTTTCAAAATGCGGTCAAAACGGCGGGCTTGACCGTTCCTAGCTAGTGGTTGAATCTTGGAAAACTTTGGTGTTTCTCTGATTAAATAGATACTTATGTACCTAGAAATGATTTTTGTAAAAAATAAATAGCAAACTATGAGGCAGCTGCAGTTCAAATTTGACCCGCTTCCAACTGAATCGGCGGAAATTTGTCTTTTTCACGAGAGGTGGATCAAAAATTTTTACACCCAACCATTTTGTCAATTGTGCATTAAATATGTCCTAGTATTTTAGAAAATTGATTTGGTCCAATTTTGCAACAATTATTTGGTAGTTCCTTCACAAAAAAACCTCCTTTCGCGCACTCAGAAAATGAAAAATGGTTTTTTCGTCCAAAGAAAATGAAAACTTCCTTAGGCAACATTGTTTGCCATTCCAATATGCACCCTTGTGCACAATATGAGATCATTTGAACAAACTATGCCACGAATGTGGCCATAAGATTGATCATTTGGCTTGAAAGCCATGAATCTTCACAGATGATAGCTCATTTCTAAGAACACTTTTTTAAAATAATTGCCGTATTACAATTTTGTTATTTTTCATGGGAACTTGGCCACATATAATGACACAATGCAAAGGTTTCCCAATTTTTTGATTTTTTTTGAATTTTTTATGCCCGTTTCAAAATGCCGTCAAAACGGCGGGCTTGACCGTTCCTAGCTAGTGGTTGAATCTTGGAAAACTTTTGGTGTTTCTCTGATTAAATATATACTTATTTACCTAGAAATGATTTTTCTAAAAAATAAATAGCAAACTATGAGGCAGCTGCAGTTCAAATTTGACCCGCTTCCAACTGAATTGGCGGAAATTTGTCTTTTTCATGAGAGGTGGATCAAAACTTTTTACACCCAACCATTTTGTCAATTGTGCATTAAATATGTCCTAGTATTTTACAAAATTGATTTCGTCCAATTTTGCAACAATTATTTGGTAGTTCCTTCACAAAAAAACCTCCTTTCGGGCACTCGGAAAATGAAAAATGGTTTTTTCGTCCAAAGAAAATGAAAACTTCCTTAGGCAACATTGTTTGCCATTCCAATATGCACCCTTGTGAACAATATGAGATCATTTGAACAAACTATGCCACGAATGTGGCCATAAGATTGATCATTTGGCTTGAAAGCCATGAATCTTTAGAGATGATAGCTCATTTCTGAGAACACTTTTTTAAAATAATTGCCGTATTACAAGTTTGTTATTTTTCTTGCGAACTTGGCCACATATAATGACACAATGCGAAGGTTTCCCAATTTTTGAATTTTTTTTTGAATTTTTTATGCCCGTTTCAAAATGCGGTCAAAACGGCGGGCTTGACCGTTCCTAGCTAGTGGTTGAATCTTGGAAAACTTTGGTGTTTCTCTGATTAAATAGATACTTATGTACCTAGAAATGATTTTTGTAAAAAATAAATAGCAAACTATGAGGCAGCTGCAGTTCAAATTTGACCCGCTTCCAACTGAATCGGCGGAAATTTGTCTTTTTCACGAGAGGTGGATCAAAACTGTTTACACCCAACCATTTTGTCAATTGTGCATTAAATATGTCCTAGTATTTTAGAAAATTGATTTGGTCCAATTTTGCAACAATTATTTGGTAGTTCCTTCACAAAAAAACCCCCTTTCGCGCACTCAGAAAATGAAAAATGGTTTTTTCGTCCAAAGAAAATGAAAACTTCCTTAGGCAACATTGTTTGCCATTCCAATATGCACCCTTGTGCACAATATGAGATCATTTGAACAAACTATGCCACGAATGTGGCCATAAGATTGATCATTTGGCTTGAAAGCCATGAATCTTCACAGATGATAGCTCATTTCTAAGAACACTTTTTTAAAATAATTGCCGTATTACAATTTTGTTATTTTTCATGGGAACTTGGCCACATATAATGACACAATGCAAAGGTTTCCCAATTTTTTGATTTTTTTTGAATTTTTTATGCCCGTTTCAAAATGCCGTCAAAACGGCGGGCTTGACCGTTCCTAGCTAGTGGTTGAATCTTGGAAAACTTTTGGTGTTTCTCTGATTAAATATATACTTATTTACCTAGAAATGATTTTTCTAAAAAATAAATAGCAAACTATGAGGCAGCTGCAGTTCAAATTTGACCCGCTTCCAACTGAATCGGCGGAAATTTGTCTTTTTCATGAGAGGTGGATCAAAACTTTTTACACCCAACCATTTTGTCAATTGTGCATTAAATATGTCCTAGTATTTTACAAAATTGATTTCGTCCAATTTTGCAACAATTATTTGGTAGTTCCTTCACAAAAAAACCTCCTTTAGGGCACTCGGAAAATGAAAAATGGTTTTTTCGTCCAAAGAAAATGAAAACTTCCTTAGGCAACATTGTTTGCCATTCCAATATGCACCCTTGTGAACAATATGAGATCATTTGAACAAACTATGCCACGAATGTGGCCATAAGATTGATCATTTGGCTTGAAAGCCATGAATCTTTAGAGATGATAGCTCATTTCTGAGAACACTTTTTTAAAATAATTGCCGTATTACAAGTTTGTTATTTTTCTTGCGAACTTGGCCACATATAATGACACAATGCGAAGGTTTCCCAATTTTTTAATTTTTTTTTGAATTTTTTATGCCCGTTTCAAAATGCGGTCAAAACGGCGGGCTTGACCGTTCCTAGCTAGTGGTTGAATCTTGGAAAACTTTGGTGTTTCTCTGATTAAATAGATACTTATGTACCTAGAAATGATTTTTGTAAAAAATAAATAGCAAACTATGAGGCAGCTGCAGTTCAAATTTGACCCGCTTCCAACTGAATCGGCGGAAATTTGTCTTTTTCACGAGAGGTGGATCAAAACTTTTTACACCCAACCATTTTGTCAATTGTGCATTAAATATGTCCTAGTATTTTAGAAAATTGATTTGGTCCAATTTTGCAACAATTATTTGGTAGTTCCTTCACAAGAAAACCTCCTTTCGCGCACTCAGAAAATGAAAAATGGTTTTTTCGTCCAAAGAAAATGAAAACTTCCTTAGGCAACATTGTTTGCCATTCCAATATGCACCCTTGTGCACAATATGAGATCATTTGAACAAACTATGCCACGAATGTGGCCATAAGATTGATCATTTGGCTTGAAAGCCATGAATCTTCATAGATGATAGCTCATTTCTAAGAACACTTTTTTAAAATAATTGCCGTATTACAATTTTGTTATTTTTCATGGGAACTTGGCCACATATAATGACACAATGCGAAGGTTTCCCAATTTTTTGATTTTTTTTGAATTTTTTAAGCCCGTTTCAAAATGCGGTCAAAACGGCGGGCTTGACCGTTCCTAGCTAGTGGTTGAATCTTGGAAAACTTTTGGTGTTTCTCTGATTAAATATATACTTATTTACCTAGAAATGATTTTTCTAAAAAATAAATAGCAAACTATGAGGCAGCTGCAGTTCAAATTTGACCCGCTTCCAACTGAATCGGCGGAAATTTGTCTTTTTCATGAGAGGTGGATCAAAACTTTTTACACCCAACCATTTTGTCAATTGTGAATTAAATATGTCCTAGTATTTTAGAAAATTAATTTGGTCCAATTTTGCAACAATTATTTGGTAGTTCCTTCACAAAAAAACCTCCTTTCGGGCACTCGGAAAATGAAAAATGGTTTTTTCATCCAAAGAAAATGAAAATTTCCTTAGGCAACATTGTTTGCCATTCCAATATGCACCCTTGTGCACAATATTAGATCATTTCAACAAACTATGCCATGAGTGTGGCCATAAGATAGATCATTTGGCTTGAAAGCCATGAATCTTCAGAGATGATAGCTCATTTCTGAGAACACTTTTTTAAAATAATTGCCGTATTACAAGTTTGTTATTTTTCTTGGCAACTTTGCCACATATAATGACACAAAGCGAAGGTTTCCCAATTTTTTAATTTTTTTTAATTTTTTATGCCCGTTTCGAAATGCGGTCAAAACGGCGGGCTTGACCGTTCCTAGCTAGTGGTTGAATCTTGGAAAACTTTTGGTGTTTCTATAATTAAATAGATACTTATGTACCTAGAAATGATTTTTGTAAAAAATAAATAGCAAACTATGAGGCAGCTGCAGTTCAAATTTGACCCGCTTCCAACTGAATCGGCGGAAATTTGTCTTTTTCACGAGAGGTGGATCAAAACTTTTTACACCCAACCATTTTGCAAATTGTGCATTAAATATGTCCTAGTATTTTAGAAAATTGATTTGGTCCAATTTTGCAACAATTATTTGGTAGTTCCTTCACAAACAAACCTCCTTTCGGGCACTCGGAAAATGAAAAATGGTTTTTTCGTCCAAAGAAAATGAAAACTTCCTTAGGAAACATTGTTTGCCATTCCAATATGCACCCTTGTGCACAATATGAGATCATTTGAACAAACTATGCCACGAATGTGGCCATAAGATTGATCATTTGGCTTGAAAGCCATGAATCTTCAGAGATGATAGCTCATTTCTGAGAACACTTTTTTAAAATAATTGCCGTATCACAAGTTTGTTATTTTTCTTGGGAACTTGGCCACATATAATGACACAATGCGAAGGTTTCCCAATTTTTTGATTTTTTTTGAATTTTTTATGCCCGTTTCAAAATGCGGTCAAAAGGCAGGCTTGACCGTTCCTAGCTAGTGGTTGAATCTTGGAAAACATTTGGTGTTTCTCTGATTAAATAGATACTTATGTACCTAGAAATGATTTTTGTAAAAAATAAATAGCAAACTATGAGGCAGCTGCAGTTCAAATTTGACCCGCTTCCAACTGAATCGGCGGAAATTTGTCTTTTTCACGAGAGGTGGATCAAAACTTTTTACACCCAACCATTTTGTCAATTGTGCATTAAATATGTACTAGTATTTTTAGAAAATTGATTTGGTCCAATTTTGCAACAATTATTTGGTAGTTCCTTCACAAAAAAACCTCCTTTCGGGCACTCGGAAAATGAATATGGTTTTTTCGTCCAAAGAAGATGAAAACTTCCTTAGGCAACATTGTTTTCCATTCCAATATGCACCCTTGTGCACAATATGAGATCATTTGAACAAACTATGCCACGAATGTGGCCATAAGATTGATCATTTGGCTTGAAAGCCATGAATCTTTAGAGATGATAGCTCATTTCTGAGAACACTTTTTTAAAATAATTGCCATATTACAAGTTTGTTATTTTTCATGGGCACTAGGCCACATATAATACAATGCGAAGGTTTCCCAATTTTTTGATTTTTTTTGAATTTTTTATGCCCGTTTCAAAATGCGATCAAAACGGCGGGCTTGACCGTTCCTAGCTAGTGGTTGAATCTGGGAAAACTTTTGGTGTTTCTCTGATTAAATAGATACTTATGTACCTAGAAATGATTTTTGTAAAAAATAAATAGGAAACTATGAGACAGCTGCAGTTCAAATTTGACTCGCTTCCAACTGAATCGGCGGAAATTTGTCTTTTTCACGAGAGGTGGATCAAAACTTTTTACACCCAACCATTTTGTCAATTGTGCATTAAATATGTCCTAGTATTTTAGAAAATTGATTTGGTCCAATTTTGCAACAATATTTGGTAGTTCCTTCACAAAAAAACCTCCTTTCGGGCACTCGGAAAATGAAAAATGGTTTTTTCGTCCAAAGAAAATGAAAACTTCCTTAGGCAACATTGTTTGCTATTCCAATATGCACCCTTGTGCACAATATGAGGTCATTTGAACAAACTATGCCACGAATGTGGCCATAAGATAGATCATTTGGCTTGAAAGCCATGAATCTTCAGAGATGATAGCTCATTTCTGAGAACACTTTTTTAAAATAATTGCCGTATTACAAGTTTGTTATTTTTCATGGGAACTTTGCCACATATAATGACACAATGCGAAGGTTTCCCAATTTTTTGATTTTTTTTAATTTTTTATGCCCGTTTCAAAATGCGGTCAAAACGGCGGGCTTGACCGTTCCTAGCTAGTCGTTGAATCTTGGAAAACTTTTGGTGTTTCTCTAATTAAATAGATACTTATGTACCTAGAAATGATTTTTGTAAAAAATAAATAGCAAACTATGAGGCAGCTGCAGTTCAAATTTGACCCGCTTCCAACTGAATCGGCGAAAATTTGTCTTTTTCACGAGAGGTGGATCAAAACTTTTTACACCCAACCATTTTGTCAATTGTGCATTAAATATGTCCTAGTATTTTATAAAATTGATTTGGTTCAATTTTGCAACAATTATTTGGTAGTCTCTTCACAAAAAAACCTCCTTTCGGGCACTCGGAAAATGAAAAATGGTTTTTTCGTCCAAAGAAAATGAAAACTTCCTTAGGCAACATTGTTTGCCATTCCAATATGCACCCTTGTGCACAATATGTGATCATTTGAACAAACTATGCCACGAATGTGGCCATAAGATTGATCATTTGGCTTGAAAGCCATGAATCTTCAGAGATGATAGCTCATTTCTGAGAACACTTTTTTAAAATAATTGCCGTATTACAAGTTTGTTATTTTTCTTGGGAACTTGGCCACATATAATGACACAATGCGAAGGTTTCCCAATTTTTTGATTTTTTTTTGAATTTTTTATGCCCGTTTCAAAATGCGGTCAAAACGGCAGGCTTGACCGTTCCTAGCTAGTGGTTGAATCTTGGAAAACTTTTGGTGTTTCTCTGATTAAATAGATACTTATGTACCTAGAAATGATTTTTGTAAAAAATAAATAGCAAACTATGAGGCAGCTGCAGTTCAAATTTGACCCGCTTCCAACTGAATCGGCGGAAATTTGTCTTTTTCACGAGAGGTGGATCAAAACTTTTTACACCCAACCATTTTGTCAATTGTGCATTAAATATGTCCTAGTATTTTAGAAAATTGATTTGGCCCAATTTTGCAACAATTATTTGGTAGTTCCTTCACAAAAAACCTCCTTTCGGGCACTCGGAAAATGAAAAATGGTTTTTTCTTCGAAAGAAGATGAAAACTTCCTTAGGCAACATTGTTTGCCATTCCAATATGCACCCTTGTGCATAATATGAGATCATTTGAACAAACTATGCCACGAATGTGGCCATAAGATTGATCATTTGGCTTGAAAGCCATGAATCTTCAAAGATGATAGCTCATTTCTGAGAACACTTTTTTAAAATAATTGCCGTATTACAAGTTTGTTATTTTTCTTCAGAACTTGGCCACATATAATGACACAATGCGAAGGTTTCCCAATTTTTTGATTTTTTTTGAATTTTTTATGCCCATTTCAAAATGCGATCAAAACGGCGGGCTTGACTGTTCCTAGCTAGTGGTTGAATCTTGGAAAACTTTTGGTGTTTCTCTGATTAAATAGATACTTATGTACCTAGAAATGATTTTTGTAAAAAATAAATAGCAAACTATGAGGCAGCTGCAGTTCAAATTTGACCCGCTTCCAACTAAATCGGCGGAAATTTGTCTTTTTCACGAGAGGTGGATCAAAACTTTTTACACCCAACCATTTAGTCAATTGTGCATTAAATATGTCCTAGTATTTTAGAAAATTGATTTGGTCCAATTTTGCAACAATTATTTGGTAGTTCCTTCACAAAAAAACCTCCTTTCGGGCACTCGGAAAATGAAAAATGGTTTTTTCGTCCAAAGAAGATGAAAACTTCCTTAGGCAACATTGTTTGCCATTCCAATATGCACCCTTGTGCATAATATGAGATCATTTGAACAAACTATGCCACAAATGTGGCCATAAGATTGATCATTTGGCTTGAAAGCCATGAATCTTCAGAGATGATAGCTCATTTCTATGAACACTTTTTTAAAATAATTGCCCTATTACAAGTTTGTTATTTTTCTTGGGAACTTGGCCACATATAATGACACAATGCGAAGGTTTCCCAATTTTTTGATTTTTTTGAACGTTTCAAAATGCGATCAAAACGGCGGGCTTGACCGTTCCTAGCTAGTGGTTGAATCTTGGAAAACTTTTGGTGTTTCTCTGATTAAATAGATACTTATGTACCTAGAAATGATTTTTGTAAAAAATAAATAGCAAACTATGAGGCAGCTGCAGTTCAAATTTGACCCGCTTCCAACTGAATCGGCAGAAATTTATCTGTTTCACGAGAGGTGAATCAAAACTTTTTACACCCAACCATTTTGTTAATTGTGCATTAAATATGTCCTAGTATTTTAGAACATTGATTTGGTCCAATTTTGCAACGATTATTTGGTAGTTCCTTCACAAAAAAACCAACTTTCGGGCACTCGGAAAATGAAAAATGGTTTTTTCGTCCAAAGAAAATGAAAACTTCCTTAGGCAACATTGTTTGCCATTCCAATATGCACCCTTGTGCACAATATGAGATCATTTCAAAAAACTATGCCACGAATGTGGCCATAAGATTGATCATTTGGCTTGAAAGGCATGAATCTTCGGAGATGATAGCTCATTTATGAGAACACTTTTTAAAATAATTGCCGTATTACAAGTTTGTTATTTTTCTTGGGAACTTTGCCGCATATAATGACACAATGCGAAGGTTTCCCAATTTTTTGATTTTTTTTGAATTTTTCATGCCCGTTTCAAAATGCGGTCAAAACGGCGGGCTTGACCGTTCCTAGCTAGTGGTTGAATCTTGGAAAACTTTTGGTGTTTCTCTGATTAAATAGATACTTATGTACCTAGAAATGATTTTTGTAAAAAATAAATAGCAAACTATGAGGCAGCTGCAGTTCTAATTTGACCTGCTTCCAACTGAATCGGCGGAAATTTGTCTTTTTCACGAGAGGTGGATCAAAACTTTTTACACCCAACCATTTTGTCAATTGTGCATTAAATATGTCCTAGTATTTTAGAAAATTGATTTGGTCCAATTTTGCAACAATTATTTGGTAGTTCCTTCACAAAAAAACCTCCTTTCGGGCACTCAGAAAATGAAAAATGGTGTTTTCATCCAAAGAAAATGAAAACTTCCTTAGGCAACATTGTTTGCCATTCCAATATGCACCCTTGTGCACAATATGAGATCATTTGAACAAACTATGCCACGAATGTGGCCATAAGATTGATCATTTGGCTTGAAAGCCATGAATCTTCAGAGATGATAGCTCATTTTTGAGAACACTTTTTTAAAATAATTGCCGTATTACAAGTTTGTTATTTTTCTTGGGAACTTGGCCACATATAATGACACAATGCTAAGGTTTCCCAATTTTTTAATATTTTTTGAATTTTTTATGCCCGTTTCAAAATGCGATCAAAACGGCAGGCTTGACCGTTCCTAGCTAGTGGTTGAATCTTGGAAAACTTTTGGTGTTTCTCTGATTAAATAGATACATATGTACCTAGAAATGATTTTTGTAAAAAAAATAGCAAACTATGAGGCAGCTGCACTTCAAATTTGACCCGCTTCCAATTGAATCGGCGGAAAATTGTCTTTTTCACGAGAGGTGGATCAAAACTTTTTACACCCAACCATTTTGTCAATTGTGCATTAAATATGTCCTAGTATTTTAGAAAATTGATTTGGTCCAATTTTGCAACAATTATTTGGTAGTTCCTTCACAAAATAACCTCCTTTCGGGCACTCGGAAAATGAAAAATGGTTTTTTCGTCCAAAGAAAATGAAAACTTCCTTAGGCAACATTGTTTGCCATTCCAATATTCACCCTTGTGCACAATATGAGATCATTTGAACAAACTATGCCACGAATGTGGCTATCAGATTGATCATTCGGCTTGAAAGCCATGAATCTTCAGAGATGATAGCTCATTTCTAAGAACACATTTTTAAAATAATTGCCGTATTACAAGTTTGTTATTTTTCTTGGGAACTTGGCCACATATAATGACACAATGCGAAGGTTTCCCAATTTTTTAATTTTTTTTGAATTTTTTATGCCCGTTTCAAAATGCGATCAAAACGGCGGGCTTGACCGTTCCTAGCTAGTGGTTGAATCTTGGAAAACTTTTGGTGTTTCTCTGATTAAATAGATACTTATGTACCTAGAAATGATTTTTGTAAAAAAAATAGCAAACTATGAGGCAGCTGCAGTTCAAATTTGACCCGCTTCCAGCTGAATCGGCGGAAATTTGTCTTTTTCATGAGAGGTGGATCAAAACTTTTTACACCCAACCATTTTTTCAATTGTGCATTAAATATGTCCTAGTATTTTAGAAAATTGATTTGGTCCCAATTTTCAACAATTATTTGGTAGTTCCTTCACAAAAAAACCTCCTTTCGGGCACTCGGAAAATGAAAAATGGTTTTTTCGTCCAAAGAAAATGAAAACTTCCTTAGGCGACATTGTTTGCCATTCCAATATTCACCCTTGTGCACAATATGAGATCATTTGAACAAACTATGCCACGAATGTGGCTATAAGATTGATCATTTGGCTTGAAAGCCATGAATCTTCAGAGATGATAGCTCATTTCTAAGAACACTTTTTTAAAATAATTGCCGTATTACAAGTTTGTTATTTTTTTGGGAACTTGGCCACATATAATGACACAATGCGAAGGTTTCCCAATTTTTTGATTTTTTTTGAATTTTTTATGCCGGTTTCAAAATGAGATCAAAACGGCGGGCTTGACCGTTCCTAGCTAGTGGTTGAATCTTGGAAAACTTTTGGTGTTTCTCTGATTAAATAGATATTTATGTACCTAGAAATGATTTTTGTAAAAAAAAGCAAACTATGAGGCAGTTGCAGTTCAAATTTGACCCGCTTCCAACTGAATCGGCGGAAATTTCTCTTTTTCACGAGAGGTGGATCAAAACTTTTTACACCCAACCATTTTGTCAATTGTGCATTAAATATGTCCTAGTATTTTAGAAAATTGATTTGGTCCAATTTTGCAACAATTATTTGGTAGTTCCTTCACAAAAAAACCTCCTTTCGGGCACTCGGAAAATGAAAAATGGTTTTTTCGTCCAAAGAAAATGAAAACTTCCTTAGGCGACATTGTTTGCCATTCCAATATTCACCCTTGTGCACAATATGAGATCATTTGAACAAACTATGCCACGAATGTGGCTATAAGATTGATCATTTGGCTTGAAAGCCATGAATCTTCAGAGATGATAGCTCATTTCTAAGAACACTTTTTAAAATAATTGCCGTATTACAAGTTTGTTATTTTTTTGGGAACTTGGCCACATATAATGACACAATGCGAAGGTTTCCCAATTTTTTGATTTTTTTTTGAATTTTTTATGCCCGTTTCAAAAAGCGATCAAAACGGCGGGCTTGACCGTTCCTAGCTAGTGGTTGAATCTTGGAAAACTTTTGGTGTTTCTCTGATTAAATAGATACTGATGTACCTAGAAATGATTTTTGTAAAAAAAAAGCAAACTATGAGGCAGCTGCAGTTCAAATTTGACCCGCTTCCAGCTGAATCGGCGGAAATTTGTCTTTTTCACGAGAGGTGGATCAAAACTTTTTACACCCAACCATTTTGTTAATTGTGCATTAAATATGTCCTAGTATTTTAGAAAATTGATTTGGTCCAATTTTGCAACAATTATTTGGTAGTTCCTTCACAAAAAAACCTCCTTTCGGGCACTCGGAAAATGAAAAATGGTTTTTTCGTCCAAAGAAAATGAAAACTTCCTTAGGCAACATTGTTTGCCATTCCAATATTCACCCTTGTGCACAATATGAGATCATTTGAACAAACTATGCCACGAATGTGGCTATAAGATTGATCATTTGGCTTGAAAGCCATGAATCTTCAGAGATGATAGCTCATTTCTAAGAACACTTTTTTAAAATAATTGCCGTATTACAAGTTTGTTATTTTTCTTGGGAACTTGGCCACATATAATGACACAATGCGAAGGTTTCCCAATTTTTTGATTTCTTTTGAATTTTTTATGCCCGTTTCAAAATGCGATCAAAACGGCGGGCTTGACCGTTCCTAGCTAGTGGTTGAATCTTGGAAAACTTTTGGTGTTTCTATGATTAAATAGATACTTATGTACCTAGAAATGATTTTTGTAAAAAAAATAGCAAACTATGAGGCAGCTGCAGTTCAAATTTGACCCGCTTCCAGCTGAATCGGCGGAAATTTGTCTTTTTCACGAGAGGTGGATCAAAACTTTTTACACCCAACCATTTTGTCAATTGTGCATTAAATATGTCCTAGTATTTTAGAAAATTTATTTGGTCCAATTTTGCAACAATTATTTGGTAGTTCCTTCACAAAAAAACCTCCTTACGGGCACTCGGAAAATGAAAAATGGTTTTTTCGTCCAAAGAAAATGAAAACTTCCTTAGGCAACATTGTTTGCCATTCCAATATTCACCCTTGTGCACAATATGAGATCATTTGAACAAACTATGCCACGAATGTGGCTATAAGATTGATCATTTGGCTTGAAAGCCATGAATCTTCAGAGATGATAGCTCATTTCTAAGAACACTTTTTTAAAATAATTGTCGTATTACAAGTTTGTTATTTTTCTTGGGAACTTGGCCACATATAATGACACAATGCGAAGGTTTCCCAATTTTTTGATTTTTTTGAATTTTTTATGCCCGTTTCAAAATGCGATCAAAACGGCGGGCTTGACCGTTCCTAGCCAGTGGTTGAATCATGGAAAACTTTTGGTGTTTATCTGATTAAATAGATACTTATGTACCTAGAAATGATTTTTTGTAAAAAATAAATAGCAAACTATGAGGCAGCTGCAGTTCAAATTTGACCCGCTTCCAACTGAATCGGCGGAAATTTGTCTTTTTCACGAGAGGTGGATCAAAACTTTTTACACCCAACCATTTTGTCAATTGTGCATTAAATATGTCCTAGTATTTTAGAAAATTGATTTGGTCCAATTTTGCAACAATTATTTGGTAGTTCCTTCACAAAAAAACCTCCTTTCGGGCACTCGGAAAATGAAAAATGGTTTTTTCGTCCAAAGAAAATGAAAACTTCCTTAGGCAACATTGTTTGCCATTCCAATATGCACCCTTTTGCACAATATGAGATCATTTCAACAAACTATGCCACGAATGTGGCCATAAGATTGATCATTTGGCTTGAAAGCCATTAATCTTCAGAGATGATAGCTCATTTCTAAGAACACTTTTTTAAAATAATTGCCGTATTACAATTTGTTATTTTTCTTGGGAACTTGCCCACATATAATGACACAATGCGAAGGTTTCCCAATTTTTTTGATTTTTTTGAATTTTTTATGCCCGTTTCAAAATGCGATCAAAACGGCGGGCTTGACCGTTCCTAGCCAGTGGTTGAATCTTGGAAAACTTTTGGTGTTTATCTGATTAAATAGATACTTATGTACCTAGAAATGGTTTTTGTAAAAAATAAATAGCAAACTATGAGGCAGCTGCAGTTCAAATTTGACCCGCTTCCAACTGAATCGGCGGAAATTTGTCTTTTTCACGAGAGGTGGATCAAAACTTTTTACACCCAACCATTTTGTCAATTGTGCATTAAATATGTCCTAGTATTTTAGAAAATTGATTTGGTCCAATTTTGCAACAATTATTTGGTAGTTCCTTCACAAAAAAACCTCCTTTCGGGCACTCGGAAAATGAAAAATGGTATTTTCGTCCAAAGAAAATGAAAACTTCCTTAGGCAACATTGTTTGACTTTCCAATATGCACCCTTGTGCACAATATGAGATCATTTGAACAAACTATGCCACGAATGTGGCCATAAGATTGATCATTTGGCTTGAAAGCCATGAATCTTCAGAGATGATAGCTCATTTCTGAGAACACTTTTTTAAAATAATTGTCGTATTACAAGTTTGTTATTTTTCTTGGGAACTTGGCCATATATAATGACACAATGCGAAGGTTTCCCAATTTTTTGATTTTTTTTTGAATTTTTTATGCCCGTTTCAAAATGCGGTCAAAACACCGGGCTTGAAGGTTCCTAGCTAGTGGTTGAATCTTGGAAAACTTTTGGTGTTTCTCTGATTAAATAGATACTTATGTACCTAGAAATGATTTTTGTAAAAAATAAATAGCAAACTATGAGGCAGCTGCAGTTCAAATTTGACCTGCTTCCAACTGAATCGGCGGAAATTTGTCTTTTTCACAAGAGGTGGATCAAAACTTTTTACACCCAACCATTTTGTCAATTGTGCATTAAATATGTCCTAGTATTTTAGAAAATTTATTTGGTCCAATTTTGCAACAATTATTTGGTAGTTCCTTCACAAAAAACCCTCCTTTCGAGCACTCGGAAAATGAAAAATGGTTTTTTCATCCAAAGAAAATGAAAACTTCCTTAGGCAGCATTGTTTGCCATTCCAATATGCACCCTTGTGCACAATATGAGATCATTTCAACAAACTATGCCACGAACATGGCCATAAGATTGATCATTTGGCTTGAAAGCCATGAATCTTCAGAGATGATAGCTCATTTCTGAGAACACTTTTTTAAAATAATTGCCGTATTACAAGTTTGTTATTTTTCTTGGGAACTTGGCCACATATAATGACACAATGCGAAGGTTTCCCAATTTTTTTGATTTTTTTGAATTTTTTATGCCCGTTTGAAAATGCGATCAAAACGGCGGGCTTGACCGTTCCTAGCCAGTGGTTGAATCTTGGAAAACTTTTGGTGTTTATCTGATTAAATAGATACTTATGTACCTAGAAATGGTTTTTGTAAAAAATAAATAGCAAACTATGAGGCAGCTGCAGTTCAAATTTGACCCGCTTCCAACTGAATCGACGGAAATTTGTCTTTTTCACGAGAGGTGGATCAAAACTTTTTACACCCAACCATTTTGTCAATTGTGCATTAAATATGTCCTATTATTTTAGAAAATTGATTTGGTCCAATTTTGCAACAATTATTTGGTAGTTCCTTCATAAAAAAACCTCCTTTCGGGCACTCGGAAAATGAAAAATGGTTTTTTCGTCCAAAGAAAATGAAAACTTCCTTAGGCAACATTGTTTGACTTTCCAATATGCACCCTTGTGCAAAATATGAGATCATTTGAACAAACTATGCCACGAATGTGGCCATAAGATTGATCATTTGGCTTGAAAGCCATGAATCTTCACAGATGATAGCTCATTTCTGAGAACACTTTTTTAAAATAGTTGTCGTATTACAAGTTTGTTATTTTTCTTGATAACTTGGCCACATATAATGACACAATGCGAAGGTTTCCCAATTTTTTGATTTTTTTTGAATTTTATATGCCCGTTTCAAAATGTGGTCAAAACGGCGGGCTTGAAGGTTCCTAGCTAGTGGTTGAATCTTGGAAAACTTTTGGTGTTTCTCTGATTAAATAGATACTTATGTACCTAGAAATGATTTTTGTAAAAAATAAATAGCAAACTATGAGGCAGCTGCAGTTCAAATTTGACCCGCTTCCAACTGAATCGGCGGAAATTTGTCTTTTTCACGAGAGGTGGATCAAAACTTTTTACACCCAACCATTTTGTCAATTGTGCATTAAATATGTCCTAGTATTTTAGAAAATTGATTTGGTCCAATTTTGCAACAATTATTTGGTAGTTCCTTCACAAAAAACCCTCCTTTCGAGCACTCGGAAAATGAAAAATGGTTTTTTCATCCAAAGAAAATGAAAACTTCCTTAGGCAGCATTGTTTGCCATTCCAATACGCACCCTTGTGCACAATATGAGATCATTTCAACAAACTATGCCACGAATGTGGCCATAAGATTGATCATTTGGCTTGAAAGCCATGAATCTTCAGAGATGATAGCTCATTTCTGAGAACACTTTTTTAAAATAATTGCCGTATTACAAGTTTGTTATTTTTCTTGGGAACTTGGCCACATATAATGATACAATGTGAAGGTTTCCCAATTTTTTGATTTTTTTTGAATTTTTTATGCCTGTTTCAAAATGCGATCAAAACGGCGGGCTTGACCGTTCCTAGCTAGTGGTTGAATCTTGGAAAAATTTTGGTGTTTCTCTGATTAAATAGATACTTATGTACCTAGAAATGATTTTTTTAAAAAATAATTAGCAAACTATGAGGTAGCTGCAGTTCAAATTTGACCCGCTTCCAACTGAATCGGCGGAAATTTGTCTTTTTCACGAGAGGTGGATCAAAACTTTTTACACCCAACCATTTTGTCAATTGTGCATTAAATATGTCCTAGTATTTTAGAAAATTGATTTGGTCCAATTTTGCAACAATTATTTGGTAGTTCCTTCACAAAAAAACCTCCTTTCGGGCACTCGGAAAATGAAAAATGGTTTTTTCGTCCAAAGAAAATGAAAACTTCCTTAGGCAACATTGTTTGCCATTCCAATATGCACCCTTGTGCACAATATGAGATCATTTCAACAAACTATGCCACGAACATGGCCATAAGATTGATCGTTTGGCTTGAAAGCCATGAATCTTCAGAGATGATAGCTCATTTCTGAGAACACTTTTTTAAAATAATTATCGTATTACAAGTTTGTTATTTTTCTTGGGAACTTGGACACATATAATGACACAATGCGAAGGTTTCCCAATTTTTTGATTTTTTTTGAATTTTTTATGCCTGTTTCAAAATGCGATCAAAACGGCGGGCTTGACCGTTCCTAGCTAGTGGTTGAATCTTGGAAAACTTTTGGTGTTTCTCTGATTAAATAGATACTTATGTACCTAGAAATGATTTTTTTTAAAAATAATTAGCAAACTATGAGGTAGCTGCAGTTCAAATTTGACCCGCTTCCAACTGAATCGGCGGAAATTTGTCTTTTTCACGAGAGGTGGATCAAAACTTTTTACACCCAACCATTTTGTCAACTGTGCATTAAATATGTCCTAGTATTTTAGAAAATTGATTTGGTCTAATTTTGCAACAATTATTTGGTAGTTCCTTCACAAAAAAACCTCCTTTCGGGCACTCGGAAAATGAAAAATGGTTTTTTCATCCAAAGAAAATGAAAACTTCCTTAGGCAACATTGTTTGCCATTCCAATATGCACCCTTGTGCACAATATGAGATCATTTGAACAAACTATGCCACGAATGTGGCCATAAGATTGATCATTTGGCTTGAAAGCCATGAATCTTCAGAGATGATAGCTCATTTCTGAGAACACTTTTCTAAAATAATTGCCGTATTACAAGTTTATTATTTTTCTTGGGAACTTTGCCACATATAATGACACAATACGAAGGTTTCCCAATTTTTTGATTTTTTTTGAATTTTTTATGCCCGTTTCAAAATGCGGTCAAAACGGCGGGCTTGACCGTTCCTAGCTAGTGGTTGAATCTTGGAAAACTTTTGGTGTTTCTCTGATTGAATAGATACTTATGTACCTAGAAATGATTTTTGTAAAAAATAAATAGCAAACTATGAGGCAGTTGCAGTTCAAATTTGACCCGCTACCAACTGAATCGGCGGAAATTTGTCTTTTTCACGAGAGGTGGATCAAAACTTTTTACACCCAACCATTTTGTCAATTGTGCATTAAATATGTCCTAGTATTTTAGAAAATTGATTTGGTCCAATTTTGCAACAATTATTTGGTAGTTCCTTCACAAAAAAACCTCCTTTCGGGCACTCGGAACATGAAAAATGGTTTTTTCGTCCAAAGAAAATGAAAACTTCCTTAGGCAACATTGTTTGCCATTCCAATATGCACCCTTTTGCACGATATGAGATCATTTCAACAAACTATGCCACGAATGTGGCCATAAGATTGATCATTTGGCTTGAAAGCCATGAATCTTCAGAGATGATAGCTCATTTCTGAGAACACTTTTTTAAAATAATTGCCGTATTACAAGTTTGTTATTTTTCTTGGGAACTTGGCCACATATAATGATACAATGTGAAGGTTTCCCAATTTTTTGATTTTTTTGAATTTTTTATGCCTGTTTCAAAATGCGATCAAAACGGCGGGCTTGACCGTTTCTAGCTAGTGGTTGAATCTTGGAAAAATTTTGGTGTTTCTCTGATTAAATAGATACTTATGTACCTAGAAATGATTTTTTTAAAAAATAATTAGCAAACTATGAGGTAGCTGCAGTTCAAATTTGACCCGCTTCCAACTGAATCGGCGGAAATTTGTCTTTTTCACGAGAGGTGGATCAAAACTTTTTACACCCAACCATTTTGTCAATTGTGCATTAAATATGTCCTAGTATTTTAGAAAATTGATTTGGTCCAATTTTGCAACAATTATTTGGTAGTTCCTTCACAAAAAAACCTCCTTTCGGGCACTCGGAAAATGAAAAATGGTTTTTTCGTCCAAAGAAAATGAAAACTTCCTTAGGCAACATTGTTTGCCATTCCAATATGCACCCTTGTGCACAATATGAGATCATTTCAACAAACTATGCCACGAACATGGCCATAAGATTGATCATTTGGCTTGAAAGCCTTGAATCTTCAGAGATGATAGCTCATTTCTGAGAACACTTTTTTAAAATAATTATCGTATTACAAGTTTGTTATTTTTCTTGGGAACCTGTACACATATAATGACACAATGCGAAGGTTTCCCAATTTTTTGATTTTTTTTGAATTTTTTATGCCTGTTTCAAAATGCGATCAAAACGGCGGGCTTGACCGTTCCTAGCTAGTGGTTGAATCTTGGAAAACTTTTGGTGTTTCTCTGATTAAATAGATACTTATGTACCTAGAAATAATTTTTTTAAAAAATAATTAGCAAACTATGAGGTAGCTGCAGTTCAAATTTGACCCGCTTCCAATTGAATCGGCGGAAATTTGTCTTTTTCACGAGAGGTGGATCAAAACTTTTTACACCCAACCATTTTGTCAACTGTGCATTAAATATGTCCTAGTATTTTAGAAAATTGATTTGGTCTAATTTTGCAACAATTATTTGGTAGTTCCTTCACAAAAAAACCTCCTTTCGGGCACTCGGAAAATGAAAAATGGTTTTTTCATCCAAAGAAAATGAAAACTTCCTTAGGCAACATTGTTTGCCATTCCAATATGCACCCTTGTGCACAATATGAGATCATTTGAACAAACTATGCCACGAATGTGGCCATAAGATTGATCATTTGGCTTGAAAGCCATGAATCTTCAGAGATGATAGCTCATTTCTGAGAACACTTTTCTAAAATAATTGCCGTATTACAAGTTTATTATTTTTCTTGGGAACTTTGCCACATATAATGACACAATACGAAGGTTTCCCAATTTTTTGATTTTTTTTGAATTTTTTATGCCCGTTTCAAAATGCGGTCAAAACGGCGGGCTTGACCGTTCCTAGCTAGTGGTTGAATCTTGGAAAACTTTTGGTGTTTCTCTGATTGAATAGATACTTATGTACCTAGAAATGATTTTTGTAAAAAATAAATAGCAAACTATGAGGCAGTTGCAGTTCAAATTTGACCCGCTACCAACTGAATCGGCGGAAATTTGTCTTTTTCACGAGAGGTGGATCAAAACTTTTTACACCCAACCATTTTGTCAATTGTGCATTAAATATGTCCTAGTATTTTAGAAAATTGATTTGGTCCAATTTTGCAACAATTATTTGGTAGTTCCTTCACAAAAAAACCTCCTTTCGGGCACTCGGAACATGAAAAATGGTTTTTTCGTCCAAAGAAAATGAAAACTTCCTTAGGCAACATTGTTTGCCATTCCAATATGCACCCTTTTGCACAATATGAGATCATTTCAACAAACTATGCCACGAATGTGGCCATAAGATTGATCATTTGGCTTGAAAGCCATGAATCTTCAGAGATGATAGCTCATTTCTGAGAACACTTTTTTAAAATAATTGCCGTATTACAAGTTTGTTATTTTTCTTGGGAACTTTGCCACATATAATGACACAATGCGAAGGTTTCCCAATTTTTTGATTTTTTTTGAATTTTTTATGCCCGTTTCAAAATGCGATCAAAACGGCGGGCTTGACCGTTCCTAGCTAGTGGTTGAATCTTGGAAAACTTTTGGTGTTTCTCTGATTAAATAGATACTTATGTACCTAGAAATGATTTTTGTAAAAAAAAGCAAACTATGAGGCAGCTGCAGTTCAAATTTGACCCGCTTCCAGCTGAATCGGCGGAAATTTATCTTTTTCACGAGAGGTGGATCAAATCTTTTTACACCCAACCATTTTGTCAATTGTGCATTAAATATGTCCTAGTATTTTAGAAAATTGATTTGGTCCAATTTTGCAACAATTATTTGGTAGTTCCTTCACAAAAAAACCTCCTTTCGCGCACTCGGAAAATGAAAAATGGTTTTTTCGTCCAAAGAAAATGAAAACTTCCTTAGGCAACATTGTTTGCCATTCCAATATGCACCCTTTTGCACAATATGAGATCATTTCAACAAACTATGCCACGAATGTGGCCATAAGATTGATCATTTGGCTTGAAAGCCATGAATCTTCAGAGATGATAGCTCATTTCTGAGAACACTTTTCTAAAATAATTTCCGTATTACAAGTTTGTTATTTTTCTTGGGAACTTGGACACATATAATGACACCATGCGAAGGTTTCCCAATTTTTTGATTTTTTTGAATTTTTTATGCCTGTTTCAAAATGCGATCAAAACGGGGGGCTTGACCGTTCCTAGCCAGTGGTTGAATCTTGGAAAACTTTTGGTGTTTCTCTGATTAAATAGATACTTATGTACCTAGAAATGATTTTTCTAAAAAATAAATAGCAAACTATGAGGCAGCTGCAGTTCAAATTTGACCCGCTTCCAACTGAATCGGCGGAAATTTTTCTTTTTCACGAGAGGTGGATCAAAACTTTTTACACCCAACCATTTTGTCAATTGTGCATTAAATATGTCCTAGTATTTTAGAAAATTTATTTGGTCCAATTTTGCAACAATTATTTGGTAGTTCCTTCACAAAAAAACCTCCTTTCGGGCACTCGGAAAATGAAAAATGGTTTTTTCATCCAAAGAAAATGAAAACTTCCTTAGGCAACATTGTTTGCCATTCCAATATGCACCCTTGTGCACAATATGAGATCATTTCAACAAACTATGCCACGAATGTGGCCATAAGATTGATCATTTGGCTTGAAAGCCATGAATCTTCAGAGATGATAGCTCATTTCTGAGAACACTTTTTTAAAATAATTGCCGTATTACAAGTTTGTTATTTTTCTTGGGAACTTGGCCACATATAATGACACAATGCGAAGGTTTCCCAATTTTTTTGATTTTTCTGAATTTTTTATGCCCGTTTCAAAATGCGATCAAAACGGCGGGCTTGACCGTTCCTAGCCAGTGGTTGAATCTTGGAAAACTTTTGGTGTTTATCTGATTAAATAGATACTTATGTACCTAGAAATGGTTTTTGTAAAAAATAAATAGCAAACTATGAGGCAGCTGCAGTTCAAATTTGACCCGCTTCCAACTAAATCGGCGGAAATTTGTCTTTTTCACGAGAGGTGGATCAAAACTTTTTACACCCAACCATTTTGTCAATTGTGCATTAAATATGTCCTAGTATTTTAGAAAATTGATTTGGTCCAATTTTGCAACAATTATTTGGTAGTTCCTTCACAAAAAAACCTCCTTTCGGGCACTCGGAAAATGAAAAATGGTTTTTTCGTCCAAAGAAAATGAAAACTTCCTTAGGCAACATTGTTTGACTTTCCAATATGCACCCTTGTGCAAAATATGAGATCATTTGAACAAACTATGCCACGAATGTGGCCATAAGATTGATCATTTGGCTTGAAAGCCATGAATCTTCAGAGATGATAGCTCATTTCTGAGAACACTTTTTTAAAATAGTTGTCGTATTACAAGTTTGTTATTTTTCTTGGGAACTTGGCCACATATAATGACACAATGCGAAGGTTTCCCAATTTTTTGATTTTTTTTGAATTTTATATGCCCGTTTCAAAATGCGGTCAAAACGGCGGGCTTGAAGGTTCCTAGCTAGTGGTTGAATCTTGGAAAACTTTTGGTGTTTCTCTGATTAAATAGATACTTATGTACCTAGAAATGATTTTTGTAAAAAATAAATAGCAAACTATGAGGCAGCTGCAGTTCAAATTTGACCCGCTTCCAACTGAATCGGCGGAAATTTGTCTTTTTCACGAGAGGTGGATCAAAACTTTTTACACCCAACCATTTTGTCAATTGTGCATTAAATATGTCCTAGTATTTTAGAAAATTGATTTGGTCCAATTTTGCAACAATTATTTGGTAGTTCCTTCACAAAAAACCCTCCTTTCGAGCACTCGGAAAATGAAAAATGGTTTTTTCATCCAAAGAAAATGAAAACTTCCTTAGGCAGCATTGTTTGCCATTCCAATACGCACCCTTGTGCACAATATGAGATCATTTCAACAAACTATGCCACGAATGTGGCCATAAGATTGATCATTTGGCTTGAAAGCCATGAATCTTCAGAGATGATAGCTCATTTCTGAGAACACTTTTTTAAAATAATTGCCGTATTACAAGTTTGTTATTTTTCTTGGGAACTTGGCCACATATAATGATACAATGTGAAGGTTTCCCAATTTTTTGATTTTTTTTGAATTTTTTATGCCTGTTTCAAAATGCGATCAAAACGGCGGGCTTGACCGTTCCTAGCTAGTGGTTGAATCTTGGAAAAATTTTGGTGTTTCTCTGATTAAATAGATACTTATGTACCTAGAAATGATTTTTTTAAAAAATAATTAGCAAACTATGAGGTAGCTGCAGTTCAAATTTGACCCGCTTCCAACTGAATCGGCGGAAATTTGTCTTTTTCACGAGAGGTGGATCAAAACTTTTTACACCCAACCATTTTGTCAATTGTGCATTAAATATGTCCTAGTATTTTAGAAAATTGATTTGGTCCAATTTTGCAACAATTATTTGGTAGTTCCTTCACAAAAAAACCTCCTTTCGGGCACTCGGAAAATGAAAAATGGTTTTTTCGTCCAAAGAAAATGAAAACTTCCTTAGGCAACATTGTTTGCCATTCCAATATGCACCCTTGTGCACAATATGAGATCATTTCAACAAACTATGCCACGAACATGGCCATAAGATTGATCATTTGGCTTGAAAGCCATGAATCTTCAGAGATGATAGCTCATTTCTGAGAACACTTTTTTAAAATAATTATCGTATTACAAGTTTGTTATTTTTCTTGGGAACTTGGACACATATAATGACACAATGCGAAGGTTTCCCAATTTTTTGATTTTTTTTGAATTTTTTATGCCTGTTTCAAAATGCGATCAAAACGGCGGGCTTGACTGTTCCTAGCTAGTGGTTGAATCTTGGAAAACTTTTGGTGTTTCTCTGATTAAATAGATACTTATGTACCTAGAAATGATTTTTTTTAAAAATAATTAGCAAACTATGAGGTAGCTGCAGTTCAAATTTGACCCGCTTCCAACTGAATCGGCGGAAATTTGTCTTTTTCACGAGAGGTGGATCAAAACTTTTTACACCCAACCATTTTGTCAACTGTGCATTAAATATGTCCTAGTATTTTAGAAAATTGATTTGGTCTAATTTTGCAACAATTATTTGGTAGTTCCTTCACAAAAAAACCTCCTTTCGGGCACTCGGAAAATGAAAAATGGTTTTTTCATCCAAAGAAAATGAAAACGTCCTTAGGCAACATTGTTTGCCATTCCAATATGCACCCTTGTGCACAATATGAGATCATTTGAACAAACTATGCCACGAATGTGGCCATAAGATTGATCATTTGGCTTGAAAGCCATGAATCTTCAGAGATGATAGCTCATTTCTGAGAACACTTTTTTAAAATAATTGCCGTATTACAAGTTCATTATTTTTCTTGGGAACTTTGCCACATATAATGACACAATACGAAGGTTTCCCAATTTTTTGATTTTTTTTGAATTTTTTATGCCCGTTTCAAAATGCGGTCAAAACGGCGGGCTTGACCGTTCCTAGCTAGTGGTTGAATCTTGGAAAACTTTTGGTGTTTCTCTGATTGAATAGATACTTATGTAACTAGAAATGATTTTTGTAAAAAATAAATAGCAAACTATGAGGCAGTTGCAGTTCAAATTTGACCCGCTACCAACTGAATCGGCGGAAATTTGTCTTTTTCACGAGAGGTGGATCAAAACTTTTTACACCCAACCATTTTGTCAATTGTGCATTAAATATGTCCTAGTATTTTAGAAAATTGATTTGGTCCAATTTTGCAACAATTATTTGGTAGTTCCTTCACAAAAAAACCTCCTTTCGGGCACTCGGAACATGAAAAATGGTTTTTTCGTCCAAAGAAAATGAAAACTTCCTTAGGCAACATTGTTTGACTTTCCAATATGCACCCTTGTGCACAATATGAGATCATTTGAACAAACTATGCCACGAATGTGGCCATAAGATTGATCATTTGGCTTGAAAGTCATGAATCTTCAGAGATGATAGCTCATTTCTGAGAACACTTTTTTATAATAATTGTCGTATTACAAGTTTGTTATTTTTCTTGGGAACTTGGCCACATATAATGACACAATGCGAAGGTTTCCCAATTTTTTGATTTTTTTTGAATTTTTTATGCCCGTTTCAAAATGCGGTCAAAACGGCGGGCTTGAAGGTTCCTAGCTAGTGGTTGAATCTTGGAAAACTTTTGGTGTTTCTCTGATTAAATAGATACTTATGTACCTAGAAATGATTTTTGTAAAAAATAAATAGCAAACTATGAGGCAGCTGCAGTTCAAATTTGACCCGCTTCCAACTGAATCGGCGGAAATTTGTCTTTTTCACGAGAGGTGGATCAAAACTTTTTACACCCAACCATTTTGTCAATTGTGCATTAAATATGTCCTAGTATTTTAGAAAATTGATTTGGTCCAATTTTGCAACAATTATTTGGTAGTTCCTTCACAAAAAACCCTCCTTTCGAGCACTCGGAAAATGAAAAATGGTTTTTTCATCCAAAGAAAATGAAAACTTCCTTAGGCAGCATTGTTTGCCATTCCAATACGCACCCTTGTGCACAATATGAGATCATTTCAACAAACTATGCCACGAATGTGGCCATAAGATTGATCATTTGGCTTGAAAGCCATGAATCTTCAGAGATGATAGCTCATTTCTGAGAACACTTTTTTAAAATAATTGCCGTATTACAAGTTTGTTATTTTTCTTGGGAACTTGGCCACATATAATGATACAATGTGAAGGTTTCCCAATTTTTTGATTTTTTTTGAATTTTTTATGCCTGTTTCAAAATGCGATCAAAACGGCGGGCTTGACCGTTCCTAGCTAGTGGTTGAATCTTGGAAAAATTTTGGTGTTTCTCTGATTAAATAGATACTTATGTACCTAGAAATGATTTTTTTAAAAAAT